>NC_051157.2:161600079-161795990 GCF_013339745.2 Dermacentor silvarum | reverse complement strand
CGAAATAGCGGCTCTGCAATCTTCGAAAAATTTTCAATGAAGCGTCGATAATATGCGCACAAGCCCAAAAATCGTCTGACACTTTTCTTGTCGGTTGGAGCTGGAAAAGCAGCTACGGCAGCAGTCTTCTCGGGATCGGGCCGAACACCTGCCGCGCTCACGACGTGACCGAGAAACTTCAGTTCCTCGTAACCGAAATGGCATTTCTCTGGCTTGAGGGTAAGGTCAGCCGATCGAATGGCTTCGAGTACGTTCCGAAGGCGTCGAAGGTGCTCGTCAAAAGTTTCCGAAAAGACAACGACATCATCGAGATAGACGAGGCAGCTTTTCCATTTGAGGTCACCGAGAACGGTATCCATCATTCGCTGGAATGTGGCTGGAGCGGAACAGAGGCCGAAAGGAAGTACTCTAAATTCGTAAAGGCCGTCCGGAGTCACAAAGGCAGTTTTCTCGCGGTCCCGCTCATCTACTTCAATTTGCCAGTAGCCACTTTTCAGATCGATAGAGGAGAAATACTTCGCGCGCCTCAGCCTGTCCAGAGAATCGTCGACACGAGGCAACGGGTATACGTCTTTCTTTGTGACGTTGTTTAGCTTCCGGTAGTCAACACAAAACCGAAGCGTGCCATCTTTCTTTTTAACAAGCACGACAGGCGACGACCAGGGACTGCATGAAGGCTGTATTACGCCGTCTTGAAGCATTTCCTTCACCTGCGTTTGAATGGCATGTCGTTCGGTCGGGGAAACACGATAAGGCTGCTGCCGTATGGGGTGCGCGTCGTCATAGGTGATGATACGGTGTTTAGTAATCGACGTTTGACGTATCTTCGACGACCGTGCAAAGCAAGAGTGGAATTCGAGCAACAGGTCACGCAGGGGTTGTTTGTTGTCTTCAGAAAGCGTTGCACTAATGTCGACGTTGCTTAGAGGTGCTTTAGTAGTGCCGATTGCCTGGGAAGCAAAACATTCAGTGACGTCGGCGATCGGGTCGGCGTAGGCGATGACAGTACCAGGGAAAAGGTGGCGGTGTTCGTAGCTGAAGTTCGTGACAAGAACGTCACAGTGACCATCATGGAGATCAATAAGGCTTCTTGCTACGCAAACACCTTGAGAAAGCAGGAGAGAGTGATTGCTTTCTGCGACCGCTTCACCGTGTAAGAGTCTGTCACATGCCACTTGAACCACGATACTTGCACGCGGTGGTAACGTGACAGCGTTGTCGATGACACGAAGAGGTGCTCGAGCGTGGATGGTGTTGGTCGTCGCAGCGGCGCTCTTTGTCGAGAAAGTGACGAGGCGTTGTCGAATGTCGATGATAGCTCCGTGCTCCCTGAGAAAGTCCATGCCGATGATTAGGTCACGAGAACACTGAGGGAGAATGCTCAAGCTGGCAACAAACGTAGAGCCGCGAATCTGTATTCGTGCCGTGCACATGCCGAGTGGTGTGACGATGTGCCCGCCAGCTGTACGAACTGGCGTTTGATTCCAAGGCGTCGTCACTTTCTTCAGAAGGGTGGCCAGTTTTTCGCTGATTATCGAATAATCTGCTCCAGTGTCCACTAAAGCAGTCACGTCACGACCGTCGAACAATACAGGAATGTCCAAGGAAAGTCGTCGTCTGTAATCAGCAGGTACTGTCGTCGTCGATGTATCGTCGGGTCGCGTACGGGTCAGCAGGGGTCCTTGAGTACGTCCAGACAGAGCGGCCTCGCCCCCGAAGGCCGCTGTGGTTAGTTTTCCCGGCGCGGACTGGGCGACCGACCCTGCACCACGCTCGAATACGTACGGCGAGTCGGAGAAAATCGCCGCGGCGAAGGGGAGCGTGACTGGTGTCGAGCTGATGAGGATCCGCGCTGCTGGGCAACGTATTCTTCAATCGCAGGAGGACGCTGGCCGAACCTAGGTCGCGGCGAGTTTGCCGAGAATCCGCGTAATCCGAGCTCTCGATAAGAGCACTGTCGGTAGACATGCCCAGCTTCACCACAGTGAAAGCAAAGGGGACGGCGATCAGGTGCCCGCCACACGTCTGATTTCCTTGGGGCCTGTCGGTGGTCGTGGTAATAAGAGGTCGCTTGGTCGGACTGTAGTATGGCCGGAGACGCGGTCCGAAGCGGGAAGGAAGGTGGGGCAGGTTGCCGCAAAGCTTGCGAATATGACATACGGGTGCTGTCAGTTCTTAGCGGTTGAGCGTCTGTGCTGAAGGGTGGTTCTCTTAACGCATGATGTACTTCGTCACGGACAACGCTGGACAAAGAGCTGAGCGTCGGTTGTGAGGGTACCGACAGTTTCTGCAGTTCTTCGCGGATAACGGACCGGATGAGCTCTCGAAAGAAATCGACGTGGCCCCCGAGAGCTCCGAAGAAGTCCGTAGGTGAGGCAGCGTTCACTTGGCGTTCGTATGATGGTGCCCGCTGCCGAAGAGTCTGTTCCATGGTGACGGCCTCGGAAAGAAATTCTGACACATTCTTTGGAGGACTGCGCACGAGACCGCCGAACAGCTGCTCTTTCACTCCGCGCATCAGGTACCGCACCTTCTTTTCTTCCGACATGCTGGGGTCGGCTCGTCGAAAGAGACGTGTCATGTCCTCGACGTACATTGCGACACCTTCATTCGGCATTTGTATACGGGACTGGAGATCACGCTCAGCTCGTTCTCGGCGATCAGGGCTCGCATACGTCTCAAAAAGACGGCGTTTGAATTCTTCCCAAGAAGTTAGGGCATCTGCACGGTTCTCATACCAAACACGTGCGCCATCGTTAAGGCTGAAATATACGTTTTTCAGTTTGTCTGCATCGTTCTACTTGTTGTACGAGGCAACACGTTCATAGTGCACCAGCCAATCTTCAACATCCTCATGCATGGCACCGTGGAAAGGATTCGGCGTTCGCGGACTAAGTAGCGTGCAATGAATCGGCGTAGTGCCTTCCATACTGGTTGGGGTGGTCGGAGCTGCCATTGTCTCTGGGAGGAGTCCAAACTCAGGGGCTTGTCCACGGATCCTTCTGCTGGCGCGGTGTACAGGCGTAACCACCGGTACAGGACTGGAGCTCCTGCTGCTCGGAGGGGTTTGGTGCATAGATTAGATTACCCAGCACCTCCACCAGTTTGTCATGCGCTAAGGCAAGATCAATCAACAGACTAGCAGCCAGACCCGAAGAATGCCAGACACGAAAAGACGGTTCTCCAGCTGGCGCGGGATCTTCGACTTCGTCGTCTTCTTCGCCGTTCTTGCTGGGCACGCAATGCTGATCGTTTGCTGGCTCAAAACACCAGGTGGCAATATGTACTGTGTGGCGCCTGAAGGTTATGTTGAAAGACGAGATAAAAAAAATTCGCAAGGTAGGCTCGACACAAAATTCGGGATAGTGAGTTTTTTTAAATTTATTCATTACATGGGGGGGGGGTTCAAGTGAGTACATAAACCTTATTACACACAATATAAATCGAAAACAAGAATGCAAAGAAGCAAACGCAACCGCGGGTAATATTAATCAAGATATCCAGCCAGAATACATCAGCTACCATCGAATATGTTGCATCAGCCAAACACATCGATGGCGAGTACAGAACATTTTATAAATAACCATTAGAACACTGATAACTACATTGAAAAAATAAACAACACTGCATACATATCGCGCACAAAAACCGTAAATGAAACTAAGACAGTCAAATACAGATTAGCAATGTTTTTCCCTTCGAAGATATAGTCCATGATGATGTAGGGCTGTTGACTTTAACAGACGGCGCCCATCCTGTCGATTTCCCTCGTACTGGTCCTCTTCAAAGTGTTTCTAAGTACAAGTAACACAACAAAAGTGATTATTGATATGAAAAGTTGCCTTGTAAATACAGAGAACCCATTACAGTGCTTAAAAGTAAATTTTCGCAGAAGTAATGCTGTATTACCTCGCTTAACACGTTTCGAAGAAATGCACAGGCTACAACAGACACCATGCCAGAAAGCATCAAAACATTTTGGTCCCATGATGCCCCTTAACCATACTACACCTGGGCATACCGTGCACAGGCATTTAAAGACCGTCACCGTACCCACTACGATCGGGAATGAGCACGAATGACCATCGGCTTACGAGCACCACGCTACAAATATATTCGTCTAAAAATCAGCTATATAACGTAACAACCTGAGATCCACAAGATATCTGCTGAGAATAGAGAAAATCACAATGCTTTGCTCGCCACGTACACAACAGCCGCTCTCCCCAGAAGAAGCACTGCGTTCTTTAGTCCCAAATACCCAGTAGCGAAAAAAGAAACTGAGGAACAAAAAAGAAACAAGAGACACACGATGTGTGCTTCCCGTGAAAAAGTAAAATAGGTGGTTTACATGACGATTTGTAGCTAATGTAAGGCTATTTCGCGGCGAAGCATTTTCGTCAGTTCTTAAAATAAGGGTACTACTCGCATAGACTGCGCTGATCAAAACGGCAAAAGCCTATGCGACGCGCGCTCGCAAACCATAGGCTACTCAGCATCGGTGCAGTGCTTAGTTCGTGAGCGAACGTAGGTACGTGAGCGAGGATCAGAGAATACTTTCTTATTTATGAAAATCACGATGCGATAGTCTAAACTTTCTTGACACTTACCTCGCAAATGTAGGAGCTATCCGTTGCCTACCAGTGATACCGCTTTACTTGAGCTTCCCATCTCTTCCTTCGCTCTGGGTCCCGGGGGAAGCGTAAACAACGAAGGCATTTACGCGTCGATCCGGTGCACTTGGGAACACAACAGCCCGTCATGTCGACTCGATGCACTTGACAAGCTTGTCATTCATGCGGCTGAACACTGTCCAGCAAGTAGAAATGTCAGGGAAGCATCCGCGCGCTCTGTGTCTCGAACTAAGCACCGGCACCAAGCACTCGCAACCGCTCGCTGTGACTCAAGATGGCGTCGCAGCGAGAAAGCGGCGGCGCGGGTGCGGTCAAAGGATGGCACCACCCTGAACGGCGGCGCTGGCATCGAGGCACCCTATCCCCTCGTCCAGGCCAGCGCCATCACGGTTCACAAGTCTCAGGGGGGAACGTACGCCTCAGTCGTGTACGAGTACGCCAGGACGCACCCGCAAAAGCTCGTCTACGTTGCGCTCTCGCGCTGCACCAACCTCAACGGCCTCTACCTCACAAACTGCGACGGAGACCACACCTTCTACTATCGAGAGGCCAACCCGACAAGCCCATGGTGGACGAGTTTCGCAGGCTCGAGAGTCACCGCCTGCACACCGTCACGCAACGATACCTCGCCGCGTTGAAAGAACAGGAACTGTCTCGAGTGTGCGAAGGCGGCTCCAGAGAGTTTACGCTCGCGCTCCTCAACGTTCGCTCTCTCTCCGCCCACGCGCTGGACGTTGCCAGAGACCCCGTGCTCGGCAAAGTTGACCTCCTGTGTCTCACCGAGACTTGGATCCAATAACGGCACTGCTGCAGGTAGTGGTTGTGAGGACGCTGTGGTTCGCGGGTACGACGCTGCTGCGTGCGCGCGCGCTGTTGCCACTCGCCGAGCGGGCGGTGTGGACGTGTTCCTCAAGCGATACCGGCCCTTCAGCGAAGAACTGCGACAGCAACGGCAGTCCTCGCTTCTCGTCCTCGATCGCCGCGTCTGCCCTAGTGTCAGTGGTGGTCTGTGTGACGATGGCGCCGACGACGCCGTCAACGAGTACTACTTTGCTCGAAGCGGCAAGGACGGCGAATACTGCGGCTTTAATCTCGTTGCTAACGTGTATGGGAACCTCATATTGCATGCCGTTGCCACCTCGCCCGTTCGAGACACGTCTCCGTACAAAGACTTGTACACCCTTGCCTACACCGGAGACGGAGTCTTTGTGGTGACCGTGCACCTCGCGCCCAACCTCGCTCGTCACGCCGTTGCCGCGCAACTGGACGCGGCTATGGAAAGTGTGTGTGTGCGCGCCAAAGTATCTGACCCCGTCGTCTTGGTTGGTGAATTTAACGTGGACGTGAGAAAGAAGAGCGGCGAGCGGTTGGTGGAGTACATGCGGACAAAGTACTCTATGCAGTGTGCCTCCGCCGAGTCCGACAAGTGTCCGACTACCATTCACGGAAGTTGCATTGATCTCGCCTTTACCCGAAACTGTGACGTGCGCATGCTTCTCAAAGACCCTTTGACTGTACACTTTAGCGACCACATGGCTGTGATTATGGCCGTCAGGTACAATGACAACACAAACAGGTGCTGATGAATGTGTAAATAAATGGTTACGGTACAAATCCTCGTCTCGTCATTAATTTACGCCATTAAAATTACTACGCCATGTACTCACGGCGCAAGAAATGCATTCGCATTTCCTCACGATTCCCTTGGGGGAGGTGGGGCCAATTTTTTTTCTGTTGCCGGACGCGACGATCGAAACGTGAGCGCTTAACAGCTTCGCTGTAAGAGAGAGTGAGACAGAGAGAAACGGAGAAAGAAAGAGCGCGAATAAAAGAGAGTGAAAAAGATAAAGAGAGAGAACGAGAGTAAGAAAGACAGAAAGAAAGAGATAGAGAAAGAGAGAAAGAAAGACAAAGAGAAAGAAAGAAAGAAAATCAGCAGGAAGGTCAGATACACACATGACAACCTTCGCTTACCCCCGTTTTCTCGACAGGCGAAGGGCTGGTGATCTTGGAAAAAAAAAACTCCCGCTAAGGGGGCCCATGCCATGTGTAAGAGACATGCGGCACAGAAAGAAAGAAAGAAGTTGATGAAGAGCACGTAACGTTCCAAATGGCACGAGCCCTCGAGGCGCGTGACCCGAGCCGTGATCGAGGGAGAAGTAGCGCTGAGCTAGCATTTTTAAACTTGGAAGCAGTTGTGGTACCCATACTAGGTAGCTGTAACATAAAAGTGACATAGATAGAAAGTTAGAAATAAGACGCTTTCCATTTGCAGGGACTGAATAACGTTGTTAAGAAAGTATACCGGCGATTCGTTATAATTTATTTGCTGTAGCCTCTATGTGAGGATCCCATAACACGTGTTCTTGCAAAAGAAGGCCTTAGCACTTAACTGTAGGTACTCGTTCAACATATAAATTTTCTGACTTAAGTACAACTTCTTTATCAATTTTGCAATTCTTGGGTCTAAAGAAACAGCTTTTGTCTTTGTAGCATTTACTACAATCGCATTTGCCGTAGACTTGACTGATAATTTCAAAAGTACTTCGTTTGCTTTATGAAGTGGATCACTTGGGTTTCTGCCTGTAATTAGTAAAGTTATGTCATCAGCGTAGATGACAAAGTTATTGGAGTTATCAATGTTAATGAGCTCATAATTGTTGCTACGTCGAAGCAAAAGCCCAAGCAACAGTTTTCAAACAACAGCTCCGCGACCTTTCTGGCAACCCGTTTAGTCGACAGCTCACCGCCAAGAAACTGGCGGTACGTACCCAGACGTCCACTGAACCGTACTTGTCGTACATACAGGACGTGCTGGTTGTGCGTCTACAAGCTGACCGGAAGATGTCCTAGGCTGACAAGATTGCCAACATTTTGAAGGTTATCGCCGACGACGCATTCGATCAGCTCGTCTTCACCAACGTGACCACCGTTTACATTGTCATCAGAGTGCCATCGTCTCGAGCAAGCGTAAAATGTCGGTGCATATCGCAGCAGCGCCGCAGTTCGAGCGTCTACCGCATACCGCTGCAACGTCGTCTTGCGAGGCGGCAACTATCCGCATCATCGTCCTGAACATTACGGCAAACAGAACCTGTCATCCAATTGTAAATTTTGGCTTCAAGCAAGTAATTCCACAGGGGGTTTCCGTAGCTCAGATTTGCCAACACCGCCTAGATAGCACAAGGCCTACGCACTCCACTCCATGATGTAATGCTACATGATCCGACGCCATCGAATCTAATGGGGATGCTCCCGTGTAAGCAACAGTGAGTTTGACGTCACCGCTTTCGTCATGCCAACTTTGGCAATAGACATTTCAGGCCAGGTAGCATGACGTCATGGATCGGAGTGTGTAGGCCTTGTGCTATCTAGGTGGTGTTGCCGTTGCCCTCTGCAAAACGTTCAGCTAGAAGCTTATTCAAGGGATGCTGCACGTACTGAGAAGGACACTCCGCCGACACCTAGCTGGCGGCATAGAAATTCGCAGCATGATCGCCAATGAGTTTCCGCCTGAGCACACTGAAGCGTTTAGATGTATTCGCGAGTCGTATAGAGATATTTTCGACTTCAGTGATCGGCCTTTGAGTCAGACATCCGTAGTCGCGTATCGGATACACACAGGCGATGCCAGCTCTGTTCTACGACGCCCCTATCGTGTTTCTGCGTCTGAGCGAAGCGTCATCCAGCAGGCAGTCCAGAAGATACTTCCGATGGGCATTATCGAGACATCCTCCAGTTCCTGTACTTTCCCTGTTGTTCTAGTTAAAAATAAGAATGGATAGTGGCGCTTGTGTGTGGACTGTCGCCACCTCAACAACATTACGAAAAAAGACGCTTACCCGTTACCGCGAATTGATGAAGCTCTCGATTGCCGGTATGGTGCCGCTGACTTTTCTTCTATTGACCTTAGATCTGGATACAGGCAGATTGCTGTGGACCCAATGAACCGAGAGAAAACGGCTTCGGTAACTCCTGATGGGCTTTGTCATTTCAAGGTCATGTCTTTGGTCTGTGTATTTGCCCAGCCACATTCGAGCAAATCATGGACTCTCTGCTTGAAGGGTACACGTAGTACACCTCCTTGTGTTATTTAGACAATGTAATTGTGTGTTCGCCTACGTTTGATACTCAGAACATGAACCAAATAAATGTCAAGTAAAAGCACAGTAGACAAACTATTAACAAGGTGTAGTTACAAACGGTAGCAAGCACTGGTTAACATGGAAGCCACCCGACATCAAACAAGGCACGTCGTCGTCCTCAGATCAGACAGAGGCCGTATATGGTAGCCTCCCACTACATAGAAGTGTCAACATCATCTTGTGGTAATAGCACGTAGCAATAAGTCAGCAAAACAACAGAGGTCCCGGGATGCTTCTGTGTGACACTCCTGATGTTAAAGCTCTCAAAACAGAGGAATAGTTGTCGATGATTATTTCCTGGTTGCGGTAATGAAGGTAAGATCGAATGAATTCAAAACAATACACCTAGAAGCTATAGTGGCTGAGCGTTTCGGTTAAAGCGACATGGTGAATAAGGTCGAATGCATAGGAGTAATCAACGAATATACCCATTGCACACAGCTCGCGTTCAAAGGCGTCCACTAATATTTCCTTTTGTGACAAGAGGGTATGCTCTCACGAAAGACCTTTCTGAAAACTAAAGTGCCAGGGTGTTATTATGTTATACTTATTGAGAAAATAACTCATATGAACATGAGTTTCGTTTCTAATCCTTTTGAAAATACTGGCAAGACGGATATAGGTCTGTAAGGGGAAAGCACGTTATTATCTCCACCATTCTGTAGAACTACGACTTTAGCAACCTGTAACCTTTTATGAAAAACTCTGTGAGCGAGGATAGCAATAAAGACGTTTTCCAGTAGAGAGCCAATAATGTCAAGCACATATTTAATGGAAGGAACTTGAAATCCATCAACGCCAAAGCAGGTAATGTTTCTAATGGATCTAAATGGACTAATTATTTCGTCTACTTTGGAACCACGAAAACAGTTTCCTTCTGGTTGTGACCCAGTAATTGTGTGCAATTAGGATCATGCGCCAGATTCGTGAGGGGCACGAAATAATTATTATAGGTATATGCCAGGTCCACCTCTGTAGTTTTATTGCCGTGTATGCAAACCTACGTTAATCTTTTCACCTTTTTTTCCGCGGCGCACATTGAACCTATTCAGTCGCTTCCACGCTAGATCCAATTTTCTCATTACCGCGTAGTTAAAAAGGTTGCTCAAATGTTTTCGTTTTGCGCTCGGTAATAGGCTGGTAAATTTATTTACTTGTACTTAAATGTTTTCAAGAGATTCCATGCTCTTTGTAGTTATACAGACCTTGCATAATTCATTTTTCTTGCGTATATTTTTATGCAGTGCTTCGTTATCAATGTTCTTTTTGGTGTTGCTGATTCCTCACCACTATGTCAATACTGCCTTTATTTGTAGATGTGAATGCATCATGATTGGTGATCATAAATATGGGCACATGATCACTGATAACTAGAGACCTGAATCGTCAAGGTTTGTGACAAAGTAGACAATCAAAGTAGCCGAGTTATTAAAACTTCTTGTGTGTACATTTGTTACGTATGTGAAAGCATTTCATTCGAGGGTTCTACTCAATCGCCTTTCTTGCGAAGAAACTTTTAGTAGGTCAATATTCAAGTCACCTGCCAGAACTACTTTAAAGTTATTATCGTTAACTTAACTTAGGCAATTGTCAAGAAAGGAACTAAAACGCGGAACCTTTCCTGTAGCGAGCCAATAAAGAACACCAAAAACAATATCATTGTATTGCACACAAAATAATTCACAATCACCTGCATTATGAGAATAACGTTCTATGAGACGGAAAGCTACTTTATACTTCACCATTAGCATTGCACCTCCTCCTAATCCTGAAGAACGGCTTAAGGAGTA
This sequence comes from Dermacentor silvarum, assembly GCF_013339745.2. Classification (NCBI taxonomy): domain Eukaryota; kingdom Metazoa; phylum Arthropoda; class Arachnida; order Ixodida; family Ixodidae; genus Dermacentor; species Dermacentor silvarum. The sequence goes on along the minus strand of NC_051157.2, from coordinate 161,785,421 downwards.
GTGTTACATTCGCCACCTTCTTTTACTATCGAATGGCGTTAAGGCTGACCTTGTTTATCAAAGTTGCTTTTATGAGAAACAATGTGTCGATATAGTGTTGCTTGCCAATATACGCAATGCAACCAGACGTTCGTTTGCCACGAACCGCACATTCGGTCTCGGCAATATGGGCAGCTGCCACTAAAGCATGCGCCTGGGCTTAGCGGAGTGCCTGAATCAGTAAATGTGAAGAAGGTGATAATAACTTATTACACTTACGTCAACTCGTTTATATGCATCGCTAAAAATGAGACAAGTACTCCGACAGCTTGCGCAGTTGGCACGTGCGCTCGGTTCAGCGGGAGTCCCTCATCGGTAGGCTTCAAGAAGGTGAAACCATCGGCTTCATGAGACGCAAATGGTGTTTTGAAGGACACGAACTACGCCGGCGCCGATGATGCAGTGAAAGCCACAAGGCGCCTTCGAGGGAACAATTCATGTAGACTTTGTGTGGTCTGTGCAGTGGGAATTATCGTCTGCAATCAGCCCAACAGTCAGATGAACCTGTGGCTTTCACACACAATGCAGCTGACAACATGACATGATGCATGTATATTAAGAGCATAACGCATTGAAGAATTTTTTGAGCAAGCTAGGTAAACTCTCAGCCTTTGTGAAAGCTCCATCTCTTGCACTGTTGCGGTAGGCTACAGTTACTAAATAGCTTAAGCAAGACGGCGTAATGTCGTCCTTTGTTTTCTCCAAAACAAATGAATGTCCCTGTTGACTAATGCTAACCGTTCACGTATACAGGGTGTCCCAACTGCGATGCACCAAGATTTAAAGTTATGCAAATGCCACGGGGCTGGACAAAACCAAATTAATATTATTTGCCGTGGCTTGGAGATGCTCAGATATTTTTTGTTTCCGCCTAATCACATAATTAGTCATATTATTTATCAACTTCTGAAATATTATAATTATATGAAAAGTGTCAAAGAGAAAATTGTAGGCCATCACGGAAAACTCCCGATACAGCCTTCTGTTGCTCAATACGTGCTCCATAAAGGTGTTTTTCCGAGCGTGAATGAAACCCGCGAACACACGCAAAGTCCGTCGAGCGGGCAGTCGCGCGGCAATTTTGCGTGTATTCGCGTGCGCCGTTCCCGCTTTGAACATTGCATAGCCGGGAACCCTGAATAGTTCAGTGGGAAACACTGAACTATTTTAAAGAAAGCTTAGTCATTAAGAAAATAAAAGTAGGTGTTTTTGTTGATGCACTTTCTAGAACACGTGGGCAAGAGATAGAGGTCAGAGAACATTTATCTTGAACGGTGTAGCATGGTGCAGCAGCCCTTGTGTACTTGTTGAAGGAAACAAAGTATTTGCAGCTTCCAAAACGCCCCATTTATCACTAAACCAACTCGCTACTCGAAATTCGCGGTACACACCCCCAGCGGTTCGCTGTAGCGATGGTAAAGGACACCAGTCGGTGAGGCACGCAATCGCGGCCATCGACGCTGCCATGGCAATTGCTGTAGCCGACGAACCGCGTGTATATAATAATAGCGCAAGTAGGAACTGCAGTACTTGCACCAATGGTCATGGTACGTCAACTCATAAGATATAAACACCGACGGGGATATCATTGCATTCCGCATGCAACTTTCTCTCGCTCATTGGGCTGCGGATGATTACTTTTGCAGCCGCTTTTGATGCGATAAATATCCATGTGAGGTTTACAAAATGCGTAAATGCCTCTGAATATTAAGGCGTGTTGCTCTTGGACAGTTAAATGATGTCTGCCGGGCTGTTAGCCTCAGCCTTCTAGTATATTTCCCATAGATTCAAATGAGCCCTAAGTCCAAGCGACGTAATGTGTGTGCCAGAGGTACTGCATATCCTGCAGCTTGCGCTGTAAGCTAACATATGGGTACGACAGAGACAACCCTGTCTATGATACGAAGATTAGAAACAAACATCATTACCACAGAGAATAACCGTCCATTGTGTCGTATTGCAGGTAATCGTGCTAAATGAAAGGGTAAGAATACTCTTCTGTGTGCGAAACAACCTTTGAGTGGACAACACCTCTCGGGTTGTTCTATACCTCTCCATTTTAGTGCACTGTGAACATCAATGCCTCGAGTAAGCGTCATGTAATAGGTCATCAGGGTGTTTGTCATAAAGCGTCATTAGTGAGTGAGATAAATTTATTGGGAATTTGGCGATTGGGAGGCCTGGGCCTGGGGCCGCCTAGATGGCCACTGGGAGCTGTTACTCTCGCACGGCGTCTATGGCTCGGTGGACGGCCCAAAGTTGGCCTTGGAGTTCTGAGCTGAGCAGAGCGGCCAACCACCGCGCCTGTAGATTTTTCGTGATGACTGTGATTTTATTTTGATATATTTTACATCCCCGCAATATGTGTTGAAGGGTGCTTCTAGCAGACTCGCATATCTTGCATATATCCCTCGCGTATATCTCAGGGTAGAAAGCTTCAATTGCACGGGACTCGCATATGTTTCTGTTTGTAATCGCCTCAAAGCAATGGACTCAGCTCTGTTCAGCTTAATGCGAGGCGGTGGTAATATTCGCCTCCAATTTTGTTAGAATTTGTTAATATCGCTAAATCTTCTTAATCTGTCTTTTTCTGTCCAGATCTCCTCCTCCGTGTTCCCTTTACCGATGGAAGTCACTCCTTGCTCAGCTCAGTGAGTAAGACATAGAGCTTCGCCGTGTGCTACCTACCTCGTTGGGGTGATTGCGGGAATGCCTGGCGTCGTACGCGCTGGGAACCACAGCAATCACCTGCTGTTCTCTGTGTTTGATAATTTTGTGTCCTTGAATTTAATTATGTGCTACGCCTCAGGAGAGATCCTACCATCAGCAATGTTTCTAATGGCCGCCTGATAATCCCTAATGATTTATTGAGCATTCGTGGATACCAATGCTAGTGCCATTGGCTACCTCCTCTGCTGTCTCGGAATATTTGGTATTAACTGACACGCTGGTAAAGGCTTTTTGGTGTGATCTACGACTACTGCCACGTAGCTAGTTCTGTGTAGCTATTCAGCCGCGTCTACGAACGTTGCTCTGTCGTTTGACCCATAGCCTTAGATTATTTTGTCTGCTCTACTCATGCGTCTGCCTTCGGGACCTGGATGCATGTTCTTGCGTATATTTGCCACTCGGAGTTTGTCACGATTTTTCTCGTCCTCTACCCCCCCCCCCCCCCCCATTAATTGTGGTAATTCATTCCAAGCTTGCGTAGTGTATTCCGTCCCGTTTAGGTTTCGGTAGGTCGTTCCGTCGGAGATGTTTGTTGTGCTTCTAAGAGTTTGTGGCGGTGAGCGACCACATGGACCGGTAAAGTCTCAGGCTCTCGAGGGACAGAAAAAACCGACACCCGATCTCTTACGTAGCGTTTTTAATCTCTCTGGTTCGGAACGCTAGCCCGTGCGTGAGCGTGCCAGCCGCTCGTGCCTCGTGCCACGGCCGCTGGATAAAACAAACGTGCGGCCTGCCGCTTGCAGCCAAAACGGTGTGATCCGCCGCGACGCCACACGTCGGGGGCTTGTGTCTGGCATCGGAATAGCATATGCGTCAGGAACGCGCTTGGAACGCTGTCGCGCGTGCAAGCCGACGGCGCGTACCATCGCCGATGACTTGCGCAATTCGGCCCAGCCAAGCGGCCGACAATGCAGCTACGGCCGTCACGTTCGCTCCCATTGCAGCGCGCCCGCCGCGGCAGGTCGCACCTTTTTAGGGGCGAAGCTCCTTAGCGTGTGGGTCGTTCCCTCCTCTGTAGTAGTAGTAGTAGTAAGTAGCCACCTCTAGTTTATGAATTGCTCAATAGATGGCGTTGTGTGTCCGTAGCCACCTACAAGTGGCAAGTGGCATGGGAAGGCCGAAAAGGAAATGAAATGGTGGGAATTCACCAAGGATTGAAGCAAGGATGCCCTCTGTCACCATTGTTGTTCACGCTTTACGTCAAGGGCATAGAAAGACGACTGGAAAACAGCGAATTAGGTTTTGATTTATCCTACATGCGTAATGGACAAATGGTGCAACAGAAGGTCCCTGGATTGATGTACGCAGACGACATTGTGCTACTAGCGGACAATAAAAAAGATTTACAGATACTTGCGAATATCTGTGGGAACGCAGCGACAAATCTAGGCCTTAAGTTTAGCACAGAGAAATCAGGGATTATGATCTTTAATGAACACACGAGTAACTTCGTGGTGTCAATTCAACAGTAAGTAATACCCATAGTGAAACAATATAAGTACCTCGGTGTACACATAAACGAAGGAAAGAATTACTCAAGCAACCACCAAGATAATCTGAAAATAAAGGGGAAGCGGAATGCAGCATTAATGAAACACAGAGCACTGTGCGGCCACAATAAGTATGAGGTGGTGCGTGGAATCTGGAAAGGAGTAATGGTGCCAGCGCTAACATTCGCAAATGCCATTATATGCTTAAAATCGGATATATTGGCGGGTTTGGAAGTTAACCAAAGATCAGTAGGCCGGTTGGCTTTGGGAGCACACGGTAATACGACAAATGAGGCAGTGCATGGAGACATGGGTTGGGCCTCTTTTGAAGTCAGAGAAGCACAAAGCAAAATTAGTTTTGCAGAAAGGCTCAGGAACATGAATGAAAATAAATGGGCGGCTAAAGTGCACAAGTATCTCTACATGAAAAGCGTGGACACATAATGGAGGAAGAGGTCAAGGAAGTTGGCAACCAAGTACAGGATAATCGAAACTGTAAATAGACAACCAGGGGTCATCAGAAAGAAAGTGAGAGAAATAGAGACCGTGAATTGGATGCAAAGAATGGAAACGAAAAGGACAATGGAGATTTACAAGAATGAGAAGAAAGAAATTAGAAGGGAAAATCTGTACGATAACACAAAGGGCAGTGCCTTGCTATTTGAGGCTCGAGCCGGTTGCCTAAGGACGAAAACATATCGGAACAAATATTCGGAACTAGATGAGACATGTGTATGCTGCAGTAAAGATCCAGAGACCACTCAGCACATCCTAATGGAATGCGACGGGATCCACCCAGCAAGAACCGTAGGTAACGTGCAACTCCCAGAAGCGCTTGGGTTTAAAGTGGAAGGAAACATAAACAGATCAGCCGTAGAGATCAGCAAGAGACGATTAGAGTACTGGTGGAAAAAAAGCAGGGAAAAGATGGATACGACCTGATCTCTTAAAATCATAGGCAGCGGTACAAGCTACATTTTTGAAAAAGGTATACAAAATGCTAGATAAAGAACATGTGTAGTATACCTGATTAAATCAAGCAGGCTAGGTGACTATTTGTCGCCACCCCGTTTCAAAGGGGATGCCAATAAATCATCATCACCTGTAGTTTTATGAAGTGTTCACTAGATGGCGTTCCGGTTCCGCTTCCACTTCCGGTTTCACTTCCGGTTCCGGTTCCACTTCCGGTTCCGGTTCCACTTTGCACGCATTCGGTGCGAACGCGGGCGAAACGCCGACGGCGCGTTGCTGGTGCAGTTCTGCGCGTTGCTGGTGCTGCTGCCTGTCCAAGTTTAGACAGCTGATAAAACTACCTTGAGTTGACCCCATGGCTGCTTCGCATACTACTCAGGGTTCCCCTATGGGAAGATGGTGTAATTTTCTCTCTCGTTCCCGACGCGCGCTATTTTTATCTCTCGTCCGTAGCTGTGGTTTACCCGAATGATCCCCAGGTGCTTCGCCCACTCATCATCATTCACTTCGTGGATATGCTGTGATTTCTTTTATCCAGCGGCCGTGCTCGTTCAGACATCAGCGTCTACGTAATTCTCATGCGACTACTGGTGTTGATTATACATAAGGAGAGACGCTTAATTCTGCAGCACACCAGGGAGCACGGCGCAGCGTCGTAGGGGAGAGGGGAGTAGGAGGTAAAGAAAAAGAGAAGAGAGATAGTTCAGGGGGCTCGTCCGCACATAGGTAGGCAGCAGAGGCGGCAGGGACCGGCAAGGGCAGGTACGCTCAGCGGTATGCTGCTATCCCACTCGCCTCCACGAACTCCACGAGGCTGTATTGTGTGGGGAGGTGGTAGCGGGATGGGAACAGCAGGTTGGTGAGTGAGTCAGCAGGAAGTCCCTGCCGTCTATAGGCTCGGATGACCTTCGAACGATCCTTTGCTGGGGCTGGACAGGCGCAGATGAGGTGTTCGAGTGTCTCGGGGTCGCCGCGTCGTCGGCACGAGGGGGAGGCGCTGCGGCCTTTGGCATGAAGCCTAGCTGCTGTCTATATGCAGCCAGTCCGGAGTCGCAGCAGGGTGGCTCTGTCTCGCCTGGTGAGGCCAGACTCGGGGAGCAGCTTGGGTCCTTTGCCATTGGCCACCCTCGGGTCGGGGTGGATCGCCAGTAGAAGCTGCTTCAGTCGTGGCCTCGAGTAGTCTGAAGCCGCCACTGATCGAGCGAATGTGACTCCTGGGTGGTGGGTTGCTTTAGCGAGGGTGTCCGCCCCCTCGTTACCAGCTATGCCCACATGGGAGGGCAGCCAGTAAAAGGAGACGGACACTCCGGAGGAGGCGAGCGCCGAGAAGTTCGCGGCCAAGAGGTACCCCGTCACTCCAACTCGATGGCAGTTGGAAAGGGACTGCAGCGCCGGTTTGCTGTCGCATAGCGCAGCAACCGGCTGTGCAGGTGAGTTGCTGGGCTATGCGACAGCAAACCGGCGCTGCAGTCCCTTTCCAACTGTCATCTAGTTGGACTGACGGGGTGCCTCTTGGCCGCGAAGTTCTCGGCGCTCGCCTCCTCCGGAGTGTCCTTCTCCTTTCACTGCCTGCCCTCCCATGTGGACATGCGACGCCGATGCTGCTGCCGCTACAGAGGGCTCCCCCCCTAGAGAGGAGGAAAGCTCGACGAACGATGAAAAGTCCAGGTGACGCGTCGTGTCTTGGAGTTGGTCTTGGGTGTCATGGACGGAGGCGGCGTCGATGGATGCAGCAGGGTTGCGTCGCATATTGGTGGGGGCGATGGCGCGGGTGCTTCAATGTAGGCGGATTTGAGACGTTCCAGGGCAATTGTGTCGGATCGACCATTGACGTTCACGACAAAAGTCGTCGAACGACGCTCAAGAACACAATATGGCCCGGAGTAATGTGGCTGCAAAGGCTTCCGCACGGCACAGTTACGAACGAAATCGTGGGTAGCAGAGGTGAGTGTGGGAGAAACGTACCGAGACATTGCTTCTTGTGAACTTGTAGGCACGGGGCGCATTAGGTTGAAGAAAGCTTTCAGTTCGGCAATGTAGTCGGCAGGTGATGGCATAGGCGGTTTGCTGGTGGCGACAAAGAAATCGCATGGAAAGCGTAGGTGAGCGCCGTAGACTAGCTCAGCACAGGAGCAAGCTAGGTCGCTCTTGAGTGCGGCTCTGATGCCAAGTAAGACGAGAGGCAGATGTAGAACCCACTTCTCCGGCGATTCCTGCGCCATAAGGGATGCCTTGAGATGCCCGTGAAAACGTTCAACAAGTTCACTGGAATGCGGATGGTAAGCAGTCTTGCGAAGACGTGTCGTTCCGAGTAGTCTGAGTAGCTCGTTGAAGAGTGCCGAGTCAAACTGCCGACCGCGATCGGTGATTATTGAGGATGAGCAGCGGAACCTTGCAATCCATGTAGACACGAAAGCTGCTGCAAGAGTGGGCGCTGAGATGTCAGATATAGGTGTAGCTTCTGGCCACCGTGTATAGCGGTCGATGCATGTCGGCAGGTAGCAGTAACCCTTCGAAGGTGCCAGAGGGCTGTCGAGGTCCAGGTGTACGGTGTCAAAACGAGCATCCGGTGGAAGGAAAGACTCGGCAGGCGGAATGGGATGACGCTGGATCTTAGAGAGTTGACACGACAAACAGCAGCAAACCCAATCGCGAACTTCCGCATTTAGGCAAGGCCAAGCGAAATGACTGGAAAGAAGCTTCTGTGTTGCGCGTATGCCAGGATGCGACAGGTTGTGCGCGGTTTCGAACAGCCGTCTGGGAAGGGAAGCTGGAATGTATGGTCTAGGTGTGTCTGTAGAAGTGTCGCAGACGACGGACGTACTATCTGGAGTCACAACGACGTCCTCCAATTTCAGGGACGTTGACAAATTCCGGAGTGTACGAAGTTCGGTGTCGTCACGCTGTTGACTGGCGAGTAAGTCGACATCGATGATGAAAGGTTCCGACGTCAACGTGGAAACGGCATTGACGCTACTTAGAACGTCGGCTGGAACGTTGTCGGTGCCCGTGATGTGGCGGAACGTTGTTGTAAACACTGAGGTATAGGAAAGCTGTCGACTCTCGTGGGGCGAATAACAGGACGCCGAATGGTTCATTGCGTGAACAACGGGCTTGTGGTCTGTCAATACAGTAAAGGCACGGCCTTCGAGGAAATGACGAAAATGTCTGATAGCCAGGTAAACTGCGAGTAATTCATGGCCGAACATGCTGTAGCGGGACTGCGCAGGCTTCAGTTTCTTGGAGAAAAAAGCGCGTGGATGCCACGCATTGTCGATGAATTGCTGCAGAACGGCACCAACGGTGGTGTTTGAAGCTTCGGTCATGATGGCAGTGGCCGCGTCTGGCTTTGGGTGTCTAAGCAGCATGGCGTCGGCGAGGGCAGACTTGACTCTTGTAAAAGCGTCGGTGGCCTCTTCATTCCACTGAAGCACTTGTTTACGTTTGTTCACCAACAGAGCCTCTAGCGGAGCGCTAAGTCGTGCGCAATTGGGGATGAAGCGGTGGTAGAAATTGACGAATCCGAGAAATTGGCGAAGCTTAGTGATTGTGGTCGGTCGGCGAAGGTCTTCGATGAGGCGAATCTTGGACGGCAGTGGTCGAATGTCGTTACCGTTGATGATATCACCGAGTAACTCGAGTTCGGGTTGACCGAATTCCCTCTTGGGGGCGTTGATGATAATTCCTTTGCTGGCAAGGCGTGAGAACAACAACCGCAAGTGGTGAAAATGTTCTTCTGCGGAAGAGCTTGCGATGAGAAGGTCTTCAATGTATACAAAAACGAAAGGCAGGCCTCAGGTGACGGAATCTATGAAACGCTGAAAAGATTGGTCCGCGTTCCGTAAGCCGAAAGGCATGCGGAGAAATGCAAATAGACCGAAGGGTGTGGTGATGGCGGTCTTGGGAATGTCTTCTTCAGCGACCGGTAGTTGATGATAGGCGCGAACGAGATCGATCTTAGAAAAGATCGTCGCACCGTGCAATGCTACCGTGAAGTCCTGAATGTTCGGCAGAGGATAGCAATCAGGAACTGTAACGTTGTTTAGTGCCCGGTAATCGCTGCATAGGCGCCAGTCTCCAGTCTTCTTAGGCACCATGTGAAGTGGTGATGCGCAATTACTGGAGGGAGGGCGGATGATGCCAAGTTGCAGCATGTGTTCGAACTCCGCGCGAACGATCTTGAGTTTCTCCGGGGACAAACGCCGGGGCCGGAAATAGACTGGTGGGCCGGAAGTGATGATGTGATGGCACACGTCGGGTAGCACCGGTTGCGTCCAGTCGTGCAGGCGCATCATGGTGGGAAACTCGCGTAGGAGCGCGGCGAAAGGTTCGTCCAACATGGTAGAAATAGGCCCGATCGGCGATCTGCTTGATGATGGGACGCCGGGAACGGATAGCTAGGTCACGGAGTCGATGAGACGGCGTCGTTGAACGTCGACAAGGAGTCCGTAGTTGTGCAAGAAGTCTGCTCCAATGACTGCACGACGGACATCTGCAACAAGGAAAATCCAGCGGAACGCGCGTCGAACGCCACGGTTTAGTATGACGGAGCGTGAAGAGAAAATTGGAATCCTGGTGCGGTTGACGGCTTGCAAAAACGACACAGGTGTCCCTTTTCGGTCGGAGTGTTGGGCGGGGAGAATGCTGGCGTCAGCTCCTGTGTCGACTAAGAACCGTTGTCCCGTAACTCTGCCCGTCACGTAGAAAAGGCGACTTGTTTCTTGGGCCGGACCACTCGTCGCCGTTAGAGGTCGGCCGGCCTGTTTCCCTGCCAAGCGCAGAGACGCCGACAGTGACTAGAGTCGTTTGCAAAACGGGGGTGGTAGAAGCAAACGTCAGACGTTGTAGTTGATGTTTCATCGCGGGTGCCCATGCGTCTTGATTTGCTAGAACTACGTCTGCGTGGGCGACGAGATTACGTGCGGCGATGGTCCGCTCCACACATGATGTGTCCCAGGCGCTCACACAAGGAGTCGAGCGTAGATTGCGCTGCTGAAGAGCAGGGAATGGTTTGCAGGGCGGTTGTATTTTCACCCAGAGACGATGTGGTGGCTGCGATGGTTGGGGTGGCTACTTCCATGACTTTTTCGGCCAAAGTGGCAAGTCCGGTAAGATGCATGGTACAGGCTGTCGCTAGGACCACCTGCACGTTAGCCGGTAATCGTTGCCAGAAAATTCGTGCAACAGCGCGTCGTCGATGGATCTCGCGTTGTCTCCGAGCAGCTGCCTCATTCGACGAAGAAGTTGACTAGGGCGTCGGTCGCCGAGTTCTGCGGACAGAAGCTGCTGGATGCGAGAACGCTGTGAAGCTGCTGTGAAGCTGCTGTGCGCTGTAGAAGGGCTGCCTTGAGATCGTCATAGGCGGAGGTAGACCATGGGGCGATCAACTAATCTGCTACTTGGTGAATAATGGCGGGCGAGAGCACTGCAATGGTGTAATGAAACTTTGAGGCTTGATAGTGGATATCAGCGACTTGAAATTGCAATTCGGCCTGAGGAAACCACGTCGAAGGATGCTAGTGCCAGTAATGTGGGAGGCGGACGGCGATGGCCGAACAGGAGGGCTCACCGCGTTCGTCGAAAGGGTTCTGGCCTTGAGCTCTCGTAGCGTTGGTCTGGTTCATGGTCGTCTCTACCACGGGATGGTATGGCAGTATCACGTCCGGGTCGCCAAACTGTGGCGACAAGCGACCACGTAGACCGCTAAAAACTCAGGCTCTCGCGGGAGAGGAAGAACCGACACCCGATCTCTTAGCTTAGCATTTTTAATCTCTCTGGTTCGGAACGCTGGCCCGTGCCGGAGCGCGCCTGCCGCCCGTGCCTCGTGCAGACGCGAGCGTCTACGTAATTCTCATGTGACGCCGATGCTACTGCCGCTACAAGTTCTTCCAGTGTGTTTTGGAGTGCGAACTTTAGGAAGAGATCGGTCTCGTACCGATCGGAATCCCTAGTGCTAGTTTGTATGCCTTTTTTTATGAGGTTGGTTTTTTAGTCTTTTCGCTCCGCAGTCCAACGGCCTTACGGAGCGATTAAACAAGACCATCTGTGGTGGCTCGTGGGCCCAGGGACTCAGATACAGGAAGCAAAGTCATAGACAGGACAAACATTTATCAAAGACAAATGGCGCCAATTACATTTACGAGGAGTTAACAAGACACTGGCTATTTGTATAACAGTCCACGCAGTCCACGACTCACGCGAGCTATCACAGTGCGTGTCCTTCGGTCACTTCGTAAAATGGTCACTCACAATACTGGTGGCGATAGCGGGGGCGTCGGCGCTTGCAGACGCAGCGTTGTTTGTACGAAGAGCTCGTACAGGCGGCCATCGCACGAGAAGATGAACTGCTCACGCGACAGCACGGCAGACCCACGCGGTCAGCAACGCGGCACCTTGGGCAGCGTGCACCACGACCCCAGCAGGCGGTTGTGCCGGACCCTCTCACGTGGCTCACCCGAGCAACGCACTCGTGACCAAGGCCATCTGGTACCGCTGGGCTCTAACGCTCGTTCACCGCAGGAACAGCATCCACCCGCTCAGCCTGGTCTGCATCTCAGCTCTGGCCGGAACACAGGCTCATCGTGGGACGCGCCATTCTCGTCCCGGCTGGTCTGGTAGCACCGGCTCGGCCCGTGTTGTGCCTCAGGTCGAACCCGCACACGCCCTGGCTAGCCTGGCAGCGCTAGCTCAGCCGTTTTCGTTCCTTTCCGAAGGCCCCGAGCTCCCATGCACGTTCGTGATGAGCTCGCGCATTGTCTTCTTCGTGGCATCCGTTGGCTTCTTCCAAGTTGGAATACTACTCTTACTAGTTCCCCCAGCTTCAGTACGTTGTACACACATCGCTAACAGTTCCTGGACGTGCGATAAAAGTTCTAACACATACTAACAACACATTACAAGGGACCAATCACCACACCACGAATATCTAAAAAGAATAAAGCCGTGTGTGTACGACAGCAATACATCAGAACTGTTCAGTAAATTCTGCGCGACTATAGTTTGCGCCGACATTGTCCACACCGGCCTAAATTCCTGTTTGTATAAGACACTCGGTGCAGACAACGTTGATGTTCCTGGAGCAGTCCTGCCCCTAAGCTTCGTGAAAACACATCTGTGCGTAAAACAAATCGCTTGTGCAAGTTTGTGGATTTCAGCACAGGCTGCGTCTTTCCTGGTGTTACATGTGGTACGTCAGTGGGAGAATCGTGGTTTGTCGCACGATCAGTCGGCCAAGCGGTGATAGTGTCTGCAACTATTTGTTGGCTTAGTGATTTGCGCTCTGCATATTTCTTTAACATATTTATATGAAAGAGCGAGAACTTATTTCCAAGGTTCACAAAGTAATCAAGTTTACTACGTTTCTCGGTAACTGGAAACGGACCTTTCCAACAGATTACCAGTTTGTTCTTATCGGCTGGCAATAATAATAGCACCCAGTCACCTGCAAAGAGTTCTCGCTTCCTCGCCTTCTTGTCATAATAGCCTTTCTGCAGCTTTCCCGCCTTCTCTAGTTCTTCGTGTTCAAGTGCACATGTGCTTCCCAGAAGTCGCCCAAGCTCCATCATGTAGGTATATGTCGTCTTTGTCGCTTCGTCCAGGCGAGCGTCTGTCCACAGTACTTTCAGAACAGCCATGGGCCCTCGAACATGTCGGTCGTATGGTAGCTCAAACCCATTGCTACTTTGCGGACGCTCTCTATAGGCGTACAGTAATGGCCCAAGGTAGCAGTCCCAGCTTTTTGGACGCTCTTGACACGTGCGCCATATTATGACACGTGCGCCATATTTTAATGTGCCATTAAAGCGCTCGACCAGACCATTAGCCATCGGATGGTAGGGCGTCGTAGGCAGTTGCTTAAACGACAATAATCGACTAAATTCTTTCATAACTGTCGACATGAAAGAAGAGCCTCGATCACTGATGATCTCCCTTGGTATGCCAACGCGGGAGAACATTTCTAGAAGGCCCTCTGCAACCTGCCTCGATTCAATTGTGGGTAGTGCAACTGCGTCGGGGTATCGCGTTGCAAAATCGACCATAGTCACTATATAACGATTCCCTTTGTCAGAGGTTGGGGACGATGGACCGAGGATGTCGATACCAACTCTCTTGAAGGGTATGTCGATGATAGGCATGGTGCCCAAGGGAGCGCGTCCCACCAGGTGACGAGGAACCGTCCGTTGGCATACGTCACAAGACTTCACGAACCGCTTTGTGTCGGACTGGACACCGGGCCAGTAGAAGTCTCCGGTTACCCTGCTTACTGCTTTCGTGATGCCCTGGTGACCGGCTAGGATGCCTTCATGTGCTAATTTCAGCACTATTTCTCGCAGTTGTTGTGGCACCACGAGTTGCTCCAGTTCCTTCTGACAAGGTAATTTGTGTTTCCGGAATAGCATCCCGTCACGAAAGAAGAACACCGTTTCCCGATGGTTCGACCAGAATTTCTTGCCAACAGCCTCGAAACAATTTCGGAGCGTTTCATCGTCCGCCTGATATCTTTTGAGCGTCTCGCTTCCTACAAGGAAAGCAGGCAGTGACATCACAGGTAAGGTTGTGTCTTCCACGTCCTTTGTGCCCGCTGCCCCTCCGTATGTTATCTCTGGTACAGCAATCGTTTTTAACGCGTCATCTTCTAGCAACTCCTTGGATTTTGCTTGGGTCGCTGTACGATCACCGGATACTCTCTGCGCCCCGTTATCACGATCATCTTTCATACAATTAATTCTCTGTCCTTGCTCAATCTTCATGCGAGCATTGAAGTGTAGTTGTGACTCATCGAGAGGTAACGTATCCGGTAAAGCCGCGCCTTTGATGTTTCCCAAAATCACGTCATACATTGGGTCGGCCATGCATTTCACAAGTGCCTCACCTACAAAAAACGGGCTCCGTAAAAAGACTTTGGCTTCCGGGAGGTACCGCACACTATGATCCAGTAAATACACTGGACTTGTTGTTCCAGTAAATTTCTCCTTAGGAACTAAGGCTTGTCGCACGACAACCGTATTACAGCCGGTGTCCCGTAGCACTCTAACTGGGCTATTTTCTAGAAACCCTTGGGCAACGGGCAAGTTCCCGTTTCCACCAGCTGTAACACCTCGGCCCACCGTAGTGTTCACGACGGGAATCTTCTCTCCATCTTGTAGAACTACGTAACCCTCGTTGTCTGTTGAGCTTGCATCTGTTTTGTCTACAGAGACCATACATGCTGCCAATACCAGGAATTAGGGACATTTCGTACAGTTTCCTTTTTTCGCCACCACGTGGCGTATCGACCTTAAAGAATTCGAAATTCCCGCTATGACGTATGCTATGACGCTCAACTAAAGAAAGTGCAATAAAAAGAAACACACCCTGAAGCTGTCGCTTCCCCTCGGTGCTTGGAAACGAGCGCGCTTGTGTATCAGCATTATCTCGAAGACGGCCAGCTACTTGGGGTGCGATCTTGTACGCGTTCCAAAATTGAACGGAGGCGTTCCGTTCCATCGAGCCGCACACGATTGGTCAATTTGAACATCGCGGTTGAAATTGGCCAATCGTGTGCTGCTCGATGGAACGGGACGCCTCCGTTCCACTTTGGAACGCGTACAAGATCGCCCCCTTGGTCTACTGACAATGAATCGACGGTTTTGCTAGACACCTGGCCAGAAAGCTCGTCCGCATTCTGGAGAGATGTCTGGCCAAGATAAAGGCTCCCGCGAAGATTCCGTTGAATATATATTTTTTTTTCCTTGAGCAGATTTTTTATTTGTGCACCACTGCGGTCACGGTCTTGCATGTCCGTCAGGGTTCTGTTTCATGGGTTTCCTATAGAACTGGCGTGATCCATTGTTTAAGAGGAAGCTTTAGCTCGGGCTTATCTTCGATGCCGGATTCTCAAATACAAATAAAATGTAGGAATGCTTTTATGAGAAAACCGCTGAACCGATTTGAATGAAATGTGTTGCATTAAGAGGGAAAGTTAAATTGCAGAGACTGCAGCAAATAGAATTTTCGTTTATATAGTGTAATGTTTTCAAAGAATCGCAGGATGTTCGTAAAGTTGAAAAAATGGAAGCATGAAGTTTCCAAATGCGCATCTCAACCATTAAAAACAAACATGGAATTTCTATAAACTGCACCCGTTGGAGCATCAAAAGCGAAAAAAAAAATTTGTTTGCTATGCCTTAAAACTTACGTGAATTTCTTATAATGTTTGGAGGGGTTTTCTACTTTCTGGGGTTTTACGTGCCAAAAGCAGTTCTGATTATGAGGCACGCCGTAGTGGAGGGCTCCGGATTAATTTTGATCACCTGGGGTTCTTTAACGTGCACTACAACGCAAGCACACGGGCGTTTTTGCATTTCGCCTCCATCGAAATGCGGCCGCCGGGGCCGGGATTCGATCCCGCGATCTCGTGCTCAGCAGCGCAACGCCTTAGCTGACTAAGCCACCCCGGCGGGTATGTTTGGAGGGGTTTTGCAAATGCAACATTCACAACATAGTTGTATATTACAGGATGGTGTATGATATATGATTGCTATCCGCTTTGGATGTATTATTAGGTGCAGTGTACATAATTCCGATATCGTTTTTAGCTGATGTGGTACATAGCTGTATAAGTCAAGTTTTCTTTTTCGAAATTTGGTAATTCTTTAAAATTTTACGTAAAAAAGTAGATGGCCTATAATAAAATATTCCTTTCTGCATTGACTACATTTTAATTTTTTTTCTAAATTCAACATAACTCATCAGATTTAGTGCATCGGTTGCTGTGAAAAACTATTGCCGATTTCCCATGTATTTCTATTAGAGACCCCAAGCTCAATGTTCCCCCTAAGTTCGAGCTTGAATAATATACTTGTTGGCAAGATACGTTTGTAAACGTGTGATCGTAGCCTAATGAGCTAGAGCACCGGCGTACTGAGCTCAACGGCTGAGGATATGTTTGTAAAGTGTCTTGGGAAAGAATACCAGAAAAGAAAGGGAGAAGGCTGGTATGTTATTCAGAAGCGTGCCTGGTTGGCTAAAAATTACTCAATGCTTTGGTGGTCATACCACCTTACGTTCCATCAGGATAATTTCTATTTCATTCCGCTAGTATTGTGCAATTATTGTCAATCAATCGAGATTAGAACACCGGCGTCATGGCATTGTATTCCGTCACATGAGCATAATCACCTCTAGGATCACCTCATGATCATGAACATGATCAACTCTAGGAATTCGAGGTGTTAATAGGCTGGGAACAATGTTAATAGGCTGGGAACTTACTATATAAATGCGGATCTAGTATCCGAAGCTTCACTGTACAAATATCTAGGCGTTCATCTCGCACCAAATATTTCCTGGGCCTCTCATATAACAAACATATGCGCTAATGGTTCAAAAACACTAGGGTACATTCGTCGCAACCTACGCAATTCTCCATCTGACATCCGCAAGTCAGCCTTCCTGACGTTCGTCCGTCCACAGCTCGAGTTCGCGTCCCCGATTTGGTCTCCTCATCACGAGTACCTAATCTGCGTGTTAGAAGCCATCCAAAACCGAGCTAGTCGTTTCATTTCCCGCAATTACAATAGGCAGTCAAGCATAACTCGAATCAAACTTGACCTTTCGCTTCCTGCACTAAGTAGTCGTCGTGACGTGGCATTGCTGTCCTTGTTCCATAAATATGTTCATCAATTGAAGTCATCGTCTTTGCTGCTGGAACGTGCAAGTTGCGTATCACGACGACTGAATAATGATTTAAGTTTCACTCGCATCTACGGAAACACTGATGCATTTAATATGTCGGCTTTGCCACGAGCCATCCGCTTGTGGAATTCCCTCCCTGACAGCGCTGTGATGCAAACGGACAGAGATAAATTTAGGAAACTCCTGAACTTGCAGTTTATGTCCTCAAAATGTGTAATTTTGTATGCCATGCTCTCTATTTGTATGTAACGTCACGCTGACTATTCTTTCCTATTCATGCTTTATATAAACTTTTCTTACACAATGTTTGATTATATGCGTGAACAATGTGCTTCGTAATATTTATCTGGCATTTTGTACACTACCTTGAACTGTTATTTCTGTTTATCTACGTAATGTTTGTATTGTTTTTTCGTCTTTCATACTTTGAAATACACATTTTTACACGATATTCGACATGTGCACGAGCAATATGCGTGATAATATTTGGGTGATGTTTTGTACGCTAACGCGTCTTCTTCATTTGTATGCTGTTTTGCGACGATGATTTCTGCTTATTTTTGTGGTCCTCGAGTTTTGGAATTCACGTGTAAACTGTCTTGCAGTAATGCCCCCTTACTCAATGCCCCTCATGGGGCCTGTAAGGTATTTTGAAATAAATAAATAAATAAATAAAGAGTTCGTTAGTGTCGCGAAGACGAAAGAACTCCTGCAGAACCCATGTTAAGCTGATTATCGAAGTTAATGCGATTAACATTCACACAATATAGCGAGCAAGAAGCGACACAACGTGTTAGCTAAGACACCTTTATTTAGAATCCGTAGTGTTTCCCCTGATGTTTCAAGTCATTCGGATGTATGCGGCCATGCACTGTTCCCCTCATTGACCCGCTTTGTTATGACCATCGCTCGCCAATGTTACCTCACGATGGTAGAACAAGGACCGAATGCAGTGACAACGATGGAATTACGAGGTAGGAATGATGTCGATAGAACGACGAAGGCATATAAGGACGACTGCATGACGACGATGAGATGATTCTGAAGTGATGGCGATAAATGATTGCGACGGAATACAATGCCATGACGCCGGTGTTCTAATCTCGATTGATTGACAGTAATTGCACAATACTAGCGGAATGAAATAGAAATTATCCTGATGGAACGTAAGGTGGTATGACCACCAAAGCATTTAGTAATCTTTAGCCAACCAGGCACGCTTCTGAATAACATACCAGCCTTCTCCCTTTCTTTTCTCGTATTCCTTCCCAAGACACTTTACAAACATATCCTCGGCCGTTGAGCTCAGTACGCCGGTGCTCTAGCTCATTAAGCCACGATCACACGTTTACAAACGTATCTTGCCAACAAGTAAATTATTCAAGCTCGAACTTAGGGGGAACATTGAGCTTGGGGTCTCTTATAGAAATACATGGGAAATCGGCAATAGTTTTTCATAGCAACCGATGCACTAAATCTGATGAGTTATGTTGAATTTAGAAAAAAAATTAAAATGTAGTGAATGCAGAAAGGGATATTTTATTATAGGCCATCTACTTTTTTACGTAAAATTTTAAAGAATTGCCAAATTTCGAAAAAGAAAACTTGACGTATACAGCTATGTACCTCAGCAGCTAAAAATGATATCGGAATTATGTACACTGCACCTAATAATACATCCAAAGCGGATAGCTATCATATATCATACACCATCCTGTAATATACCACTATGTTGTGAATGTTGCATTTGCAAAACCCCTCCAAACATTATAAGAAATTCACGTAAGTTTTAAGGCATAGCAAAAAAAAATTTTTTTTGCTTTTGATGCTCCAACGGGTGCAGTTTATAGAAATGCCATGTTTGTTTTTAATGGTTGAGTTGCGGATTTGCAAACTTCATGCTTCTATTTTTTTCAACTTTAGAACATCCTGCGATTCTTTGAAAACATTACACTATATAAACGAAAATTCTATTTGCTGCAGTCTCTGCAATTTAACTTTCCCTCTTAATGCAACACATTTCATTCAAATCGGTTCAGCGGTTTTCTCATAAAAGCATTCCTGCATTTTATTTGTATTTGAGAATCCGGCATCGAAGATAGGCCCGAGCTAAAGCTTCCTCTTAAACAATGGATCACGCCAGTTCTATAGGAAACCCATGAAACAGAACCCTGACGGACATGCAAGACCGTGACCGCAGTGGTGCACAAATAAAAAATCTGCTTAAGGAAAAAAATATATATATTCAACGGAATTTTCGCGGGAGCCTTTATCTTGGCCAGACATCTCTCCAGAATGCGGACGAGCTTTCTGGCCAGGTGTCTAGCAAAACCGTCGATTCATTGTCAGTAGACCAAGGGGGCGATCTTGTACGCGTTCCAAAGTGGAACGGAGGCGTTCCGTTCCATCGAGCCGCACACGATTGGCCAATTTCAACCGCGATGTTCAAATTGACCAATCGTGTGCGGCTCGATGGAACGGAACGCCTCCGTTCCATTTTGGAACGCGTACAAGATCGCACCCCAAGTAGCTGGCCGTCTTCGAGATAATGCTGATACACAAGCGCGCTCGTTTCCAGGCACCGAGGTGAAGCGACAGCTTCAGGGTGTGTTTCTTTTTATTGCACTTTCTTTAGTGGAGCGTCATACGTCATACGTCATAGCGGGAATTTCGAATTCTTTAAGGTCGATACGCCACGTGGTGGCGAAAAAAGGAAACTGTACGAAATGTCCCTAATTCCTGGTATTCTGGACCGGGACGCCTGAGCTATCAGCCTGCTGAGCGAGCCCGAGGACTGGCGACCGGGCGTCCTGCTGCCGTGCGGACCTGGTCATGGATCCCGCTCGTGGCTCTGCTCTCCTGTGTACCAGCCGCCTGCTGTGATAGCGGCCTGGTGCAGTGCTTCCTGCTGGCCACCGGGGCGCCTGAGCAACCTGTCCGCCGACCGAGCGCGCCGTTTTAGCAGCCGAGGCGTTGCAGGTCAGGCATTACTGGCCAGTACAGCAGTGGCCTGGTGCTCTACCGGCCTGCTGTTTCTCCTGCTTCCACGTCGCGACAAGGAGCGGCGTGTTGCGACAAGGTGCGGCGCGACAGCAGCGACGTAGCCACAGCAGCTCTCTACCGTCACAACCACCGTCACGGGCACCGCAACGACGATGTATACGGGCGAGTGCTGGGCACGTGCTTTATATGGAAGGACAACTTCCGAACTATAGCCACGTACATGTGTATGTAAATCATCTGTATCGTGTTAGCGTGTCAGTTTAAAGTCTGTGTTTCGTGTACCAAGCTCCCGTCTGCCGTGTCATTATTAGAAGATCCTGGGCCCAACTGGAAACCGGCGAGTTTGTCGTTGTTTCCTCATCACAATAGTTAATCACACAAAAGCTGCGGTCTGTGGTCGTTTTAAGATAGATAGACACAAAATTTGCCCAGTTTTCTTTAATTTGCATGAACATATAAGGTGAGAGCTTTTCTGTATAAGAAAGATTTGTTGGGACTAATTTATACCTCATTTTATATGCAGATGTGGTATCATTGAAGCGGACGCGTTCAAGAGCACGAACAGCTCTCTTTTGTACACCCTCTAGTTTACTTAAATAGGTCGTCGTTGTAGATCCCCATATCAGTAAGCAGTATTGTATATGGGACTGAGTTAATGCATGATATATAACCGGTTTTATTCTGTTTGGAATTAAAGAACCTATTTTCCATAGTGTGCCAATTGTTCGAGATAGCTCACTTTGTAAGTGGGATATGTGGTCATTCCACGATAAATATTCCTGAAAATACAAATAGAAACTTTATACTGCTCCTCTTTTCAAGCACTGCGTCTTCAAAACGCAGGTGGTTTAAACTATTATATATATGCGATATTCGAGCACTGAAGATGACATATTTCGTTTTACTTGTGTTCAACTGCAACTCATTTGCATCTAATCATAGTGATAGTGATCCAAAGAAGAGCAGGTTAGGGCGCCTCATTTGGTTTTCCGCATCATCGCATCTAGAAGTTATTTTATTCAGTCGATTAGATACGACTATCAGTGTTTCAGTGCACGATTCTGAATCGGCAGCCGGTTGAGACGGGATAGTTATCTCCAACGTCGCTATCTTTGTCTTTAGTAGTGTTTTTAACACGAAAGTGTTTTATGCCGGGGTCCACCACGACTTCACTGACGTATTTCCGTCACGGATATGACGTTCTTACAATGTACACGAACATAATACAAAGAAAGAAAGCAGAAGAAAAAGTTCCACAAACATGCAAAATTTGGAAATCGAACCCACGACCTCTCGGTCCGCGACGATAGATCGCCGAGCGTTTAACCCATTGCGCCACAAACGCATTTGCAGAGAGCTACACAGACGCGCCTTATATATCTAACACTCCTCCGTGTACCCGCGCTCTTGCTCGGGGCGGTGCCGCCGCCTACGAGCAGAAAAGAGAAGTACTGCATTATGACACTAACGCGCACCGACAGTGAACGCTTCGGTGGTCTCAGCACTACGAGGCCTCGATGCCAGCATTCGAAGGGACGCTGGCATCAAGAAGCACTACCAACGCCACCTAGGTGGCGTTCACCGTACTCAGCACAGCGGAGCGTGGCCTCCGCAATTAGCTCTGAAAATGTTTCTGAAGTTGATCGCGGAGGCTGCAATTACGACGCGCTGTACGCGCTGATTTGACTCGGTGACGATTCAGTTACGTGCTTTGTCTTGCGCGTTGTATTAGTGTGTCAGTTACGTGCTTCGTCTTTCGCGTTGTGCTAGCGTGTGCAGCGTAGTGCAGCTTCCATATGCACGACGGTTGCTCATGGTCATCGACGTTGGTGGTCGTGATGGAGGAGACGTGCCACCAGGCGTCAGCGTGGGTGCATCAACGCCTAAGGGCGCTTTAGCCACAAAACACCAATAGACATTATATATCAATGTGCAATAAACATTACACTACTTCTGTGAAGACACGTTTCACTTTCGTGTTCTATACCGATTCCTATATAAGAGGGATCAACCACATTTTTTTGTTTCCCGGCTTCAGCGAGTTCTTTCGCGTGTTTTAAGACATTGTGCAGAACCTTTTAATTGGCTTTTTGCTTGCGTATGGTTACCAATGCAGCTGCCTGCCCCTCTTGGGAATTTTCAAAATCGGCCAGCGTAGCTTTGAATGTACCTTCTAGCTTACTGATTCTATCCAAGGCGGCAGCAAAGGCATCTGCTTCAGCCTTGGACATAGGTGCGGGATCGCAGGCGGGACTTGACTTTTAAAAAGTACGGGCCCGGACTGTAGGCTTTCAGCATACAAAATTGCTTGTCATATGTTTTACATCCTCCTCCTCACGTCATCGTCACCCATCATGCTCCACTTTCTTTCCTCTTTCTACCCCCTTCCCCCAACACAAAGTAGCTGACTAGAGGAATATACCTCAGGCCGACCTCTCTGCATTTTGTACCATTATACTTCTCTCGCTCTCTCTTTCTATTCAACGTCGCCCGCGACGACAAGTAAGAGCTCAAACAAGACAAAACACATTTTCGATAAAAATACGACTGACCATTTAAACGCTTCAGTCCACCCTATCAGGCACGACACCACTATAATACAATAATCACTAGTCTTAACAGGAGCAGCACCTTCAAGGTAAGTAACCTGCAATACCAGTAATCGTGAGGAAGGCATACATGACAGGGGCGGATCCAGGTTTTTTCTGAGGGGGGGGTCAGCTTCTGTCGATGATGATGATGATGATGATGATAGTAGCCTTTATCATTTACCGAAATTCACCGTTTCTGCTCACGATAAACCCGCGTTTTATACGGCTAGAGCAGCACCTGTAGCCTACAAGGCTTGAGAGGGCAAATCACTTTTTTTTCTTCTTTTTTTGTATTTATTGCCAAGAAGTTCGCGCTGTTTTTATTCCCCGGCCGCCACTGTCATCATGAAAACGAGTGTTACCTCGCGCCATCTAGCCCGCCGTGGTGGCTCAGTCAGTTCAGGCATTGCGCTGCTGAGCACGAGATCGCGCGATCGCATCCTGGCCGCGGCGGCCGCATTTCTATGTAGGCGAAATGCAAAAACGCCCGTGTGCTTGCGTTGTAGTGCGCGTTAAAGAACCCCAGGTGGTCAAAATTAATCCGGGGCCCTCCACTACGGCGTGTCTCATAATCAGAACTGGTTTTGGCACGTAAAACCCCAGAAAGAGGAAGAAGACCTGTAGCGAAGCCAGGTACGGTTTCTCCGTGCTTATAGGAAAAGGACGTTACCCAATACAGCCATGTGCTTGGCGGCTGTGCCTGATCATGCAGGTTGTTCAAAACTAAGCTTTATGGTTTTCTTAAAATTAGGCACTGGGAGGCACGCGAAGATCACCTGTGCAAATAAGTTATGTGGCCAGGGGGGCACAAAGTGAGATGATAATTATCGCTGTGAGCAGCCCAATTAACTAAAATTGAACAATTATTTTTGTCGACTGCAGTAAGTGGGTATGTTTGTATTGTGAGACGTTGACCAATGCGATGCCTTTATTTCCGAGCAGTCGCCCGAGTCAGAGACGAAGCACCGCACGAGACAAAAGATGATGATGAGTCGTATGTACAGATGACGACGACGATTTGCACAAATAGCGCTCACACAAGATGATGAGTCGTTTGTGGAGATGACGACGACGATATGCGCAAAATGCGCTCACACTAACTTCCCCCCTTCAGGAAAGCGGTCAGCAAGACCGCAAACTAGAAAGGGTAGGTACGGCGAATGTAGGGTTTCAGGCGAGATACGTGAACGATTTCCGTAGTGCGGCGGCGGCGGTCAGTAGCTGAGCTGACAGGAGTGACGCTGTAGTTAACGGCCGAAGTTCGTTGCAAAACGGTGTAGGGGCCGAGATATCTGTGGAGAAATTTTTCACAGAGCCCCGGTGCGCGAACAGGTCTCCACAAAAGAACTTCGTCGCCTGGGCGGAACGAAGCAACGCGACGCGTCGCATCATAGCGAATTTTCCTTTTGTCCTGAATGGTATAGCGGTGTTGGCGCGGGCAAGTTCACGGCACCGGGAGAGGCGAGCGGCAAATTCCTCAGGAAGAGACGCGGATGGAGCAGCAGGTGCTGAAAGGAGTGTAGTGTCCAAGACGAAAGACGGCGCACGACCGTACACCAGGAAGAAGGGACTGTAATTGGTTGTACGTTGGACGGCAGTATTATACGCAAACGTCACAAAAGGTAGGATGGTGTTCCAGTTGGTGTGATCGGGTCGAACATACATTGACATCATGTCAGACAAAGTTCGATGAAAACGCTCCGTAAGACCATTTGTTTGCGGATGGTACGATGATGTGGTCTTATGGATGGTGTCCGAGGCCTGAAGGACTTCACGGAGGACATGCGATAGGAACGTCTTGCCACGGTCACTCAGGAGGACACGAGGTGCGCCGTGGCGCAAAACGATTCCGTGCACGAAAAACTCGGCGACTTCGGAGGCAGTACCAGAGCGAAGAGCCGCTGTCTCAGCGTAGCGCGTTAGATGATCCACTGCGGTAACGATCCAGCGGTGACCAGCGGGCGTGAGTGGGAGGGGTCTATACAAGTCTATGCCCACAATTTCGAAGGGGGTGTACGGGCATGGTAGAGGCTGCAGAGGACCGGCTGGAAGGGATGTCGAGCGTTTTCTGTGTTGGCATGATGCGCAGGAGCCAACGTATTTGTCGACTGAGGTGGAAAGGCCCGGCCAGAAACAACGCGTTTTGATGCGGTCGTAGGTCTTATGAAAGCCCAAGTGGCCAGCCGTCGCGTCGTCGCGAAATGCTTCCAATACTTGGAGTCGAAGTGAGCGAGGTATTACTGGCACCCACCGGTTACCGGAAGGATGGTAGATTGATCGAAATAACGCTCCACCTTGAAGCTTAAAACGCGAAAGTTGTCGTCTTAAGCGACTGTTGGGGGGTCGTGCCAAGCCAGTAAGTCGGTCGATCAGCGTACGGCAGTATGGGTCAGTACGTTGGAGTGAGACGAGGTCAGTAGACGGGAGAAAGTCAACTGAGGCAACTGACTGTCCCGGGCTACTGGGCGTGCGCTGAGACGTGTGGCTAGATGGTGACGTGCATACCGAAGGTGAAGCATGGGCGTTTGGGGACAGCGGGCAGCGCGACAAAGCGTCGGCATCTTGATGTTGTTTGCCGGACTTATACGTGACAGTGAAGTCATATTCCTGTAAGCGCAGTACCCAACGGCCGAGGCGTCCAGACAAGTTTTTCAGGGACGACAACCAACAGAGAGCATGATGGTCGGTCACAACTGTGAAATGGCGGCCGTAGAGATAGGGACGAAATTTTTGTATTGACCACACGATGGCGAGGCATTCCTGTTCTGTAATCGTGTAGTTGCGCTCAGCAGGAGAAAGAGCACGACTTGCATAAGCCACGACTTGCTCTTCGGACTTCTGATTCCGCTGCAGCAGGACAGCGCCAATTCCATGCCCACTGGCATCAGTGTGTAGAATAGTCGGGGCCGTTGCATCGAAATGACGGAGCACGGGCCCTGACGTGAGAACTCGTTTGAGGGTCTGGAAGGCGGCTTCACAGTCGTTCGACCACACAAAGGACGCGCTCGAAGTCAGAAGTTTGTGTAGAGGAGCGGCGATGGTGGCGAAGTCACGGACAAAGCGGCGGAAGTAGGACGCCAGTCCTAGAAAGCTGCGGAGTTCTTTAAGTAGCGGTTGGTGGCGGAAATTGCAGTACTGCAGCGATTTTATCGGGATCAGGCTGGATGCCATGCTTACTGACGACGTGGCCCAATACTTTAATGCTTCGGCTTGCAAAGCGACACTTTTTAGTATTGAGTTGGAGACCAGCTTTTGCTAGACACGCGAGAACTTGGTCTAGACGTTGTAGGTGCTGGGAGAAACTCGACGAAAAGATGACAATGTCGTCCAAGTAACAAAGGCAGGTCTTCCATTTTAAGCCACGGAGTACTGTATCTATCATAAATTCAAACGTAGCTGGTGCATTGCACAATCCAAAAGGCATCACGTTAAATTCAAAAAGGCCATCAGGTGTAGCAAACGCAGTCTTTTCTTTATCTGGCTCATGCATGGGAATCTGCCAATATCCGGAGCGCAAGTCGAGGCTCGAGAAATACTCGGCACCTTGTAAGGTATCCAAAGCATCGTCAATACGAGGCATTGGATAAACATCCTTACGGGTAATTTTGTTGAGCGCCCTATAATCGATGCAAAAGCGCACAGAACCATCCTTTTTTTTTAACAAGCACAACAGGAGAAGACCAAGGGCTTGCTGAAGGCCTTATAATGTTGCGTGTCAGCATGTCGTTCACTTGTTCTTCTATAACTTTTCGCTCCGAAGGTGACACACGGTACGGGCGACGGCGAATGATGCGAGAGCCGTCTGTTTCAATTCGATGAGTAGTTACAGTGGTCTGACCCAGGCCTCGCGAAGAAACGTCAAAACAAGCTTCATGCTTCATTAAAATGGTGAGGAGTGCATTGGTCTGGGCCGGATTGAGATCTGCACTCAAGGTGGCCTTAATAGCACCAGTGTGGCCTTCTGCGGGCGTACAATACGCGGAAGATGTGGCAGGCGAAACACTGACGACACATACCGGCGCAGCCGTACTACTCTCCGTGGCGGTCGTCGCGCCCGGTTTGTTTCTACTGCGGTATTCGCGGCCACATTTCTCGCTACTGCCGTCGGCGTCAGCAGGATGAACGACGGGGCTATGCTACCTTTGAGCGAGACAGCGCACCTAGGTTGGATTACTACGTTCCCGGGCGTCACCCAGGTGACAGGCGCGGCTACGCCAACTTTGAGCGAGACAGGACACCTGGACCAGATTCCTCCGTTCCCGGACCGTACACAACCTCCTCTGGTCGCTCTCCTTCACCTACCCAGCACCTCCACCACTTGTGAGACGTTGACCGATGCGATGCCTTTATTTCCGAGCAGTCGCCCGAGTCAGAGACGAAGCACCGCACGAGACAAAAGATGATGATGTGTCGTATGTACAGATGACGACGACGATATGCACAAATAGCGCTCACACAAGATGATGAGTCGTTTGTACAGATGACGACGACGATATGCGCAAAATGCGCTCACAGTATTGAAAACCTAGAGGCTGTCGTGTTTCTACACAGTATCAGTCGGAAGAATTATTCTAGCGTGTTCGTGCTCCGAGATATCCGACTCCAAATTTCAATTGCACTGCGCAGAGTTATCGACTCGACGCGAGAGCGGTTTATGCTTTGCGTTGCTGTGGAAGGGAGGCATTTTGGACATTTTTAGGGCATTGACATCTTGATGGGTGAAGTGTTGTCATGAGATTTGTGCATGACAACACCAAAGTTAAAGCGGCAGTATGAAATATTCGTTAGCATAGCTAAAAAGGTTTCTGCTGTTGATGGTGCAGTTGCTGCTTTTGATTTCAATAAAGCTTACAATACTTGTAAATCAGCAGTCACTTTATTTGCGTAGCCCAAACAAGGACCATGCCCGGTCGTCTAGTCACCATTACGCACGCGCACTGGCCTCCGGCTTCTCCGCTCGCGCCATTATCTCGGCATGGCAGCTGCCGCCATCTTTACAGGCTGCGCGGTCGCGTGTTACGACAGCGGTTACGGGTTCTTCGATTTTTTTTTTCGCCAGCCGTGAGGGGAAGGGGGGCAGTTATTATCTTTGCCAATGCCTCCGCCGCGTTGTCAGACTAAACGCTGCACCCAACAGCCGCGTCACATCAGGGAGGAGCTTTGCGCTGATCCTCACTCTCTTGCATGCGTAATCATGCGAACGACAATTAAAATTTGGAGTTGGATATATCGGAGCATAGACATGCTAGACGAATTCTTCCAAGTGAAACTGTGCAGAAACACGACTGCCTCTAACTTTTGAATACAAACATACACACTTACTGCAGTCAATAAAAAGTTAATTATTCAATTTTAGTTAATTCGGTTGCTGACAGCGATAATTATCTCACTTTGTGTCCCCCTGGCCACACAACTTATTTGCGCAGGTGGTCTTCACGTGCCTCCCAGTGCCTAATTTTAAGAAAACCATAAAGCTTAATTTTGAACACCCGGTATATCAGCCTGTATTGTTTCTTAAAATAAAATTTAGGGATGGTCTGTCGCAGGTTCGTTATAAATGCGTAAGCACGGGTCCGGCTTTGGAGTTCTGTTGGGACACCTTGATTTCCTTAAGAAGATTCTTTGTGTTCGGCTGAGACACCTTCGTTTCAACGCGGCAACCACTACGCTAGTTGTTTACGATATGCGAATCACCGCGTGTGAAGACTCACGACGCCACCTACAAGAAGAACGATGTAGCGTAGTAGCCGTGAGCGCGAGCCAGCGTCTTCATGTTTTGTTTCCCACGCGACGTCATCCTTTTACACAAGGCGCGCATCTGCTCCCATTTCTCTAACCACGCGACGCCATCCTAGGCCCGCGCGCTGGCGTTGGCCGCTGACGTCACGCTCCCCCATTTCGCAGCCCATGCTCGAGGCTTCGCCCCGCTCCGCGAGAACGCCCACTCAGATAAACGGATCCGGTGGGCTTGAGCCTCCTATGCTTAATGTACGACAATAAAACTGCGAAGTTACAATGAAAAACTTGTAGCGTACGAACGGTACTGTGCTCGTACTGGATATTGTCAACGTGTAACTGTGATCACAATGAGTGCTACAGTTAAAAAAAAAGTTGTCTATGCGTAGTTCTTAGTTAGGCTGTTAGTTGTTATATATATATATGAACACTTCAGCGAGAGATCTCTTTCATTAAGCAGGTTGGTCGCGGAACCGATGACAGCAAATGAGGCAACCGATGACACCCCAATGGGGAACTAAGTTGATCAGGCGCGAAGGCGCTCGCGCGGACATCGGCGTGCTTGGCAAAAGGGACGTCCCCTCGTTCATTCGACGCCACCGACGGGACGAGTAAGGCACGGCCGGCGCCAGGAGGTCCAAGGTGTTCATGAGAAACAATAACTACGGCAACTTCGCGACACCACACCCCTACGGAATATAACTAAGCTTGTGAGCGAGCTAGCTTTACTTCTACATGGCTGCTACCACTGGTATTCGCGAAAAATACTTTTGAAAAATGCTGGTGGCCATATTTTTTTGCGACAGGGCCGTCCCCGTGTCAGCAGGGGGGGGGGGGGGGCGATGCAGAAATCTGAGGGGGGGGTCAGGACATCCGGACATCCCCCCTGGATCCGCGCCTGCATGATGTGGTGTCGTGCACGAAGCGAACGATGGCTGGCTGGCCCTTAAGTCCCCGCCGCCAGTGTCGATAGTAGTCGTAGTCCTGTCGTAATAATAAGTGAATGCTTTTCAATGGCATTATTACGTTGCATTTCACCGATTCTTTGTCTATGCCTAAATTAGCTGTGATCCACCCTCCCCTCTAATGCAGTGCCGTATTTTCCAGAATATACAGCACACCCGTGCATACTTCGCATGACCTAATTTGCGCTTAAAAAAACGAAATTTTCACAGATAGTCCACACAGTTCGTATATTCCCCAGGGCCTAACTTCGACATACATAATGTGTTTTATCTCGCCTCCAACCAGTAAAGTGTAGGTAAGCAAAACGCTTATTGTCCGCCAGTAAAACCATGAGTTCTTCATTAGGCTGTATATAGAAGTGAATACGTCAAAAATCACTCGTCGGGGCTTCCAAAACAAAAGTCAAGCATTTTGGTATCGACAGCAGCTCCTCGGTGCCTTCATCGCCTTCAGAAACTTTATTTCTTGCCCACGGACCACTAAATTGAGTTTCAACGATTATGTGAAAGTGGAGCAATCACTTCCATATTATAACAGTGTTTATATTTTATGGCGTATATTAACAGCGGAGCTGTTTAAGCCGGCCGTAAGTTGTGCCGCGAGCCGCAAAACCTCACCGAGCTAGGACGTCACTGCGTTGCCTAGCAACCCCATACCAGCTGGGCGATTGCTTGGAAAGACTCCGCGCCTAGACACTGCGCGCAGCGCGTCTGCTCCGCTTGCCATAAACGTTCCGTGTCGCAGGTCTGAAGGCGGGGTTGCTAGTGGGCGGGCTGTAGTGGCAGCCATGGGGAGACCGAGGGAGGACCGCACTCCCGAGGAAGAGGCCGCTTTCCGGTAAACACACCGCTTGGTCAAAGAAGAATGCAAACGCCGGCGTCGAGCTGATCCTGTACAGAGAGCCGAGGAAGCCTTAGCCAAGCGATGGCGCAGAGTCGAAGATCTCGAATCCGCCGATCGAAAAAGGGAACGATGGCGGATCGGTATGCGGAACATGCGCGAAAACCCAGAAAACAGAAAAGCAAAGGCATACCTTACCCAAACTTACCCAAACCTAGTAAAAGTTGGAAGAAGCTAGGTCCATCACCAGCTCCACCGTTTACTCCAGCCTTGCACGACTAGCGCAAGCTGCCCGCGTTTTTTTTAGCGCCGAAGCTCCTTAGGGTGTGGGTCGTTCCCTCCTCTGTAGTAGTAGTAGTAGTATGTAGCCACCTCTAGTTTATGAATTGCTCAATAGATGGCGTTGTGTGTCCGTAGCCACCTGTAGTTTTATGAAGTGTTCACTAGATGGCGTTCCGGTTCCGGTTCCACTTCAAAAGAGGTTGGGCCTCTTTTGAAGTCAGAGAAGCACAAAGCAAAATTAGTTTTGAAGAAAGGCTCAGGAACATGGATGAAAATAAATGGGCGGCTAAAGTGCACAAGTATCTCTACATGAAAAGCGTGGACACAGAATGGAGGAAGAGGTCGAGGAAGTTGGCAACCAAGTACAGGATAATCGAAACTGTAAATAGACAACCAGGGCTCATCAGAAAGAAAGTGAGAGAAATAGAGACCGTGAATTGGATGCAAAGAATGGAAACGAAAAGGACAATGGAGATTTACAAGAATGACAAGAAAGAAATTAGAAGGGAAAATCTGTACGATAACACAAAGGGCAGTGCCTTGCTATTTGAGGCTCGAGCCGGTTGCCTAAGGACGAAAACATATCGGAACAAATATTCGGAACTAGATGATACATGTGTATGCTGCAGTAAAGATCCAGAGACGACTCAGCACATCCTAATGGAATGCGACGGCATCCACCCAGCGAGAACCGTAGGTAACGTGCAACTCCCAGAAGCGCTTGGGTTTTAAGTGGAAGGAAACATAAACAGATCAGCCGTAGAGATCAGCAAGAGACGATTAGAGTACTGGTGGAAAAAAAGCAGGGAAAAGATGGATACGACCTGATCTCTTAAAATCATAGGCAGCGGTACAAGCTAAATTTTTGAAAAAGAAAGATAATGAGAGGTATACAAAAAATGCTAGATAAAGAACATGTGTAGTATACCTGATTAAATCAAGCAGGCTAGGTGACTATTTGTCGCCACCCCGTTTCAAAGGGGATGCCAATAAATCATCATCATCATCATCACTTCCGGTTCCACTTCCGGTTCCGGTTCCACTTCGCGCGCGTTCGGTGCGAACGCGGGCAAAACGCAGACGGCTTCGACAACAGTTCTGCGCATTGCTGGTGCTGCTGCATGTCCAAGTTTACACAGCTGATAAAACTACCTTGAGTCGACCCCATGGCTGCTTCGCATACTACTCAGGGTTCCCCTACGGGAAGATGGTGTAATTTTATCTCTCGTTCCCGACGCACGCTCTCTTTATCTCTCGTCCGTAGCTGTGGTTTACCCGAATGATCCCCCGGTGCTTCGCCCACTCATCATCATTCACTTCGTGGATATTCTGTGATTTTTTTTCGTGCACCCTAACAATATCACGAACTGCCACAATGAGCTGGAAGTATTGCTTGTGCGTAGCGACGACCATTGCGGAGCTGATTTTGATGGTGATTTAGCACGGATAATGTGTTAACGTAGTCTTGCATGGTTTGCTTCAACCGCGCTTCGATCCGAAGCAATAAATTCCCGTATAGTCCGCGCCCGTGATAGTCCGCACTTCGCGAAATTTCAAATTTGTATAATACGCGGACTATCGTCCAGAATATACGGTCCACTTATTACTAAGTTATAAAGCCAATAAATATTGCCACGGGGATGAGAGTAGCAAAAGGGATAGAAAAATTATATTTACAGGATATATACAGAGAGAGAGACGGCCGGCAAGATGGCAGAACAACAACACGAGCGCTGTCCAGATCGTCGTCTTCACCGTCTTTTTGGCGCATTCTTCCATGCTCGGCATAGCGCGTAACATAGAACCCCCGCCGTCGAGAGCGCCGTCTCGGCGCTTAAGGAGCAGTAGGATCTTGTCCGGTAACATAAGACTTAAGGCGGGAGACGTGCACGATATCAGTGGCGGACGCGGCAGATGAGCGACTGTCCAATGGAGTGATCTCGTACGTGACGTCTGTGACTTGGCGTAGGACCTTGTAAGGCCCACAGTATCGGGAAAGAAGCTTTGACGACAAGCCAACGTGGCGGCAAGGCGTCCAGAGGAGGACCAAAGAGCCCGGAGAGTAATTAACAACTCTGTGATGGCTATCGTAGCGGGCCTTCTGGGACAGCTGAGAGGCATGAAGACGATTCCTGGCAATCTTGCGAGCCGTTGCAGCCCGAGAAGCTGCATCGCGAGCGTAGTCGGTAACAGGGTGCACAGGTGATGGTAAAAGAGTCTCGAAGGGCAATGTGGGATGGCGGTCAAACAAGAGATAAAACGGGGAAAAGCCAACGGTGTCATGGCGTGACGAGTTGTAGGCGAATGTCACATAAGGCAAGTGCTGTCCCAATCACGGTGGTCTGAGGAAACGTACATGGAGAGCATTGTGGTCAGCGTGCGGTTGAGGCGCTCGGTAAGCCCTTTGGTTTGCGGATGGTAGGCAGTGGTTAGCTTGTGACGGATGGAACAGGAACGAAGAATGTCGTCGACGGCTTTGGACAGAAAGGAGCGACCACGGTCGGTCAGCAGCTGTCGAGGAGCGCCGTGGTGAAGAATAACGTCGTAAAGTAGGAATTACGCAACGTCAGTGGCACAGCTTGTCGGTAGTGCCCGCGTGATAGCGTATCGTGTCGCGTAGTCCGTAGCGACGGCAATCCACTTGTTCCCAGTCAGAGATGTTGGGAATGGCCCGATGAGATCAAGGCCGACGCGGTAGAACGGGACACCAGGAATGCCGATGGGCTGAAGAGCACCGGCTGGCGACAAGGATGGATGCTTGTGGCGCTGGCAAGACTCGCAAGAAGCAACGTATCGGCGCACAGAGCGGTGGAGGCCTGGCCAGAAGAACCGACGCCGAACGCGATCGTACGTGCGAGTTGCTCCGAGATGTCCAGCTGTTCGAGGACAGTGGAACGGAGTGTTTCGGGAACAACCAGTAGAAGCTCTGGGCCATCGGAGCTGGTATTGCGTCTGTATAAGATGCCGTCACGAAGCACGAATAATCGTAGGGACGGGGCACAGTCATGAGAGCGTAGACGGCGGATAATTGACCGCAAATTGGCATCGCTGAGCTGTTCGCTGCGTATGTCGAATAAATCGGATATCGCGATGACACAGGCGTCCGAATCGTGCGCTGACAAGTCGGGAGGGTTCACTGGATGACGGGATAGGCAGTCCGCATCCTGGTGCAGTCTGCCAGACTTGTAAGTGACGTGAAAGCTGTATTCTTGCAGTTTCAGTGCCCAGCGACCAAGTGGTCCAGTCGGATATTTGAGGGAAGGCAACCAGCAAAGCGTATGGTGGTCTGTGATGACCGAAAAGGTGCGGCCAAACAAGTATGGTCGAAACTTTCCGACAGCCCAAGCTAGTGCGAGGCACTCGCGCAGTGATCGAAAATTTGCACTCCGAAGAGGAAAGAAGGCCACTGGCATAGTATTGTATATGGGACTGAGTTAATTCATGATATATGACCGGTTTTAATGTTTGGAATTAAAGAACCTATTTTATATAGTGTGCCAATTGTTCGAGATAGCTTACTTTGTAAGTGGGATATGTGGTCATTCCACGATAAATATTCCTGAAAATACAA
Organism: Dermacentor silvarum; assembly: GCF_013339745.2. NCBI lineage: Eukaryota > Metazoa > Arthropoda > Arachnida > Ixodida > Ixodidae > Dermacentor > Dermacentor silvarum. The sequence continues at coordinate 161,751,525 of NC_051157.2, read as the reverse complement.
ATAGAAACTTTATACTGCTTCTCTTTTCAAGCACTGCGTCTTCAAAACGCAGGTGGTTTCAACTATTATATATATGCGAGTTTCGAGCACTGAAGATGACATATTTCGTTTTACTTGTGTTCAACTGCAACTCATTTGCATCTAATCATAGTGATAGTGATCCAAAGAAGAGCAGGTTAGGGCGCCTCATTTGGTTTTCCGCATCATCGCATCTAGAAGTTATTTTATTCAGTCGATTAGATACGACTATCAGTGTTTCAGTGCACGATTCTGAATCAGCAGCCGGTTGAGACGGGATAGTTATCTTCAACGTCGCTATCTTTGTCTTTAGTAGTGTTTTTGTTTCCCGGCTTCAGCGAGTTCTTCTTTCGCGTGTTTTAAGACATTGTGCAGAACCTTTTAATTAGCTTTTTGCTTGCGTATGGTTACCAATGCAGCTGCCTGCCCCTCTTGGGAATTTTCAAAATCGGCCAGCGTAGCTTTGAATGTATCTTCTAGCTTACTGATTCTATCCAAGGCGGCAGCAAAGGCATCTGCTTGAGCCTTGGACATAGGTGCGGGATCGCAGGTGGGACTTGACATTTTAAAAAGTATGGGCCCAGACTGTAGGCTTTCAGCATACCAAATTGCTTGTCATATGTTTTACATCCTCCTCCTCACGTCATCGTCACCCATCATGCTCCACTTTCTTTCCTCTTTCTACCCCCTTCCCCCAACACAAAGTAGCTGGCTAGAGGAATATACCTCAGGCCGACCTCTCTGCATTTCGTACCATTAAACTTCTCTCGCTCTCTCTTTCTGTTCAACGTCGCCCGCGACGACAAGTAAGAGCTCAAACAAGACAAAACACATTTTCGATAAAAATACGACTGACCATTTAAACGCTTCAGTCCACCCTATCAGGCACGACACCACTATAATACAATAATCACTAGTCTTAACAGGAGCAACACCTTCAAGGTAAGTAACCTGCAATACCAGCAATCGTGAGGAAGGCATACATGATGTGGTGTCGTGCAGGAAGCGAACGATGGCTGGCTGGCCCTTAAGTCCCCGCCGGCAGTGTCGATTGCAGTCGTAGTCCTGTCGTAATAATAAGTGAATGCTTTTCAATGGCATTATTACGTTGCATTTCACCGATTCTTTGTCTATGCCTAAATTAGCTGTGATCCACCCTCCCCACTAATGCAGTGCCGTATTTTCCAGAATATACAGCACACCCGTGCATACTTCGCATGACCTAATTTGCGCTTAAAAAAACGAACTTTTCACAGATAGTCCACACAGTACATATATTCCCCAGGGCCTAACTTCGACATACATAATGTGTTTTATCTCGCCTCCAACCAGTAAACTGTAGGTAAGCAAAACGCTTATTGTCCGCCAGTAAAACCATGAGTTCTTCATTAGGCTGTATATAGAAGTGAATACCTCAAAAATCACTCGTCGGGGCTTCCAAAACAAAAGTCAAGCATTTTGGTATCGACAGCAGCTACTGGTGCAGTCTGCCAGACTTGTAAGTGACGTGAAAGCTGTATTCTTGCAGTTTCAGTGCCCAGCGACCAAGTCGTCCAGTCGGATTTTTGAGGGAAGGCAACCAGCAAAGCGCATGGTGGTCTGTGATGACCGAAAAGGTGCGGCCTAACAAGTATGGTCGAAACTTTCCGACAGCCCAAACTAGTGCGAGGCACTCGCGCAGTGATCGCAAATTTGCACTCCGAAGCGGAAAGAAGGCGACTGGCATAGGCGATGACGCGATCGCGTCCTTGTTGCTGCTGGGCGAGAACAGCGCCGATGCCATGTCCACTGGCGTCGGTGCGAAGTTCAGTAGGGGTTGACGGGTCAAAATTGGCCAAGATGGGTGGTGACGTAAGTAACGTCGTGAGCGTGTTAAACGCAGTGGCCTGTTCAGGACCCCAAGAAAATGGCGTTTCCTTCTTCAAGAGTTCCGTGAGTGGACGGGCAACGTCGGCAAAGTTCCTGACAAAACGTCGAAAATAGGAGCACAAGCCGACAAAGCTCCGGACGTCTTTAGTGGAACGTGGTATAGGGAAGTCTTTGACAACACGAATTTTTTCTGGTCAGGTTGCACGCCTTCAGCACTCACAAGGTGGCCAAGCACAGTGATTTCGCGGCTGCCAAAACGGCATTTGGAAGAGTTCAGCTGAACCCCTGCTCGCCTGAAAACTTCAAGAACGGCCCACAATCGGCTAAGGTGGCTGTCAAATGTCGGTGAGAACACGATGACATCGTCAAGGTAACACAGGCAAGTGGACCATTTGTATCCACGGAGGAGGGAGTCCATCATCCTCTCAAATGTGGCCGGGGCATTACACAGTCCAAAGGGCATTACCTTAAACTGGTAAAGTCCATCGGGCGTAACAAATGCGGTCTTTTCACGGTCTTGATCATCGACGGAGATCTGCCAGTAGCCTGACCTCAGGTCGATTGAAGAGAAGTATGCAGAGCCGTGTAGACAGTCGAGAGCGTCATCGATCCGCGGCAAAGGGTAGACGTCCTTGCGCGTTACCTTGTTTAAGTGGCGGTAGTCGACGCAGAAGCGCCAGCTGCCATCTTTCTTCTTCACCAGGACGACCGGTGATGCCCATGGACTGCATGAAGGTTCAATGACGTCCTTGGTGGACATCTTGTCGACTTCACGCTGTATCACTTCTCGCTCAGCATAGGACACGCGATAGGGACGTCGTATGATTGGGCTGGCGTCCCCAGTATTGATCTTATGAGTGACCACAGATGTCTGTCCCAAAGGACGGTCATTAAAGTCAAAGATGTCGCGGTAGGACGTCAATATGCTCCGCATATCGGCTGTCTGTGCAGGAAGGAGGTCAAACGCAATCATCTTGTCAAAATCACCGTCGACGAGAATGTGTGAGAAAGACGAAGGGGCAGAGGATAAAGAAGCGTCGGTGACGAATGCAGAAACGGCACACTCATCCATAGAAGCAATGTGGCCTAGAGTCATGCCGCTTGGGATGATTGCGTGCACCAGCTAAAGTTCAGTATGGGTAGCGACGTGTGATTATCTGCAACTCTAATAAGCGTGTGAGGAAGAGCGACGATTTTGGCGAATACGACGTCAACGATCGGGGTCAAGATGTAATCGCCATCGGGAATGGGCGAACAAGACCGCAAGTTCACATACTTAACGGCTTGAGGAGGTAGCCTAGCGTAATGCACTGAGCACAAGCGCGGTTGGCGTGTAGTAGGAGCGTCATGGTAGCACGGTAGGTCTAGCTGAAGCAAGCCGGTTCCACAGTCAATAAGGGCAGAATGGGCAGACAGAAAATCCATACCAAGAATGAGGTCATGGGAGCATTTCTCGAGCACGGCAAGGAGTACGCCTGTGGATCGGTCAGCAACACTGATTCGGGCGGAGCACATCCCTAGCACGGGAAGCGTTCCGCCATCGGCGACACGAATGAGTTGTACTGTGGGTGGTGTTAGGACCTTCTTAAGGCAGGCGACGAAGCTCCGAATTCATGACTGATATCTGAGCCCCAGTGTCCACTAGAGCGACAACATGTGCGTCATCCAGTTTAACGTTTATCAGGTTTCGTCTGGTCTGCAGTGTGGTCAGAGGATTTGGCAGGCGGGACGTCGATGCAGCATCACCTCTGGGAGCTGCATCGTCTAGTTTTCCCGAGGGAGTGGTTCAATCGGCGGCGTAGGGCGGCGAAATTGGGGCGAGCGAGATGATTGGCGACGCGACAACAGCGAACGGGACTGGTGACCACGTGGGGATAGCGAACGATGATACGACATGGGGGGAGCGTCTTCAGCGGTGGTTTGGGGATGCTCGTGGTAGGGCTGAAATCGACCGTGATCCATGTCGGGGCGACGGTTGTTTCCATAGGGAGCCTGATACCAATACCACCGGCTGTTACAATGGCGGGCCACGTGTCCAATACGACGGCAGTTAAAGCAAATGGGACGGTCATCAGCAGTCCTCCACTCAGCTGGGTTGCGATTACGGAAAGGCGGCCTTTGACCTTTGGCGTGCGAATGTGAGGGACGGCGGTCGATCGGCTGTGTAAGAGCTGCGGCGCACACAGAGTCCAGGCCAGCATTGGAGAGCTCCTGATGAACGATAGCTTGCACTAGTGGCACCATCTGGGAGCTACGATCACAAGTACGGCCACACGTAGAAGCAGGAGACGCAGCGTCAAGTTCACGTCGGATGATCTTTTTCACGTGTTCCGCGGTGAGTGGCGCCGACGGCTCACGTACGTCTTCGCAGGACCACGTTGCTGCCGTGTTCGGATGTCGAGCGAAATTATTGGCAATGCGTCGACTTTTGGCGGCCTCAAAGCGCTTGCACTCTTGGATGATGGCATCGATGGTGTCGCAGTCTTTGCAGATTAGCAGGTTGAAGGCATCATCTGCTGTGCCCTTTAACACGTGGCCTACTTTCTCAGACTCCGTCATGCCGTCGTCGGCTTTGCGGCAAAGGCCAAGCATGTCCTGTATATAAGTCAGGTATGACTCTGTCGCTGTCTGTGCACGAGATGCCAGCTCCTTCTTTTCTGCTGCCTTTCTACCTGCGGACTTGCCGAACAGGGAACGCATCTTTTCCTTGCATGCATCCCAGCTCCCAATTTCCTCATCATTATTCTGAAACCACACCTTCGCGGTTCCCTTGAGATAAAATAATATGTTTGCCAACCTGATCGTCTCATCCCAGTGATTATTCTTACATGCGCGCTCGTACAGGGGTAGCCAGTCCTCGATATCGACGTTGTCAGTCCCGCAGAATGTGCCTGGGTCCTTTAGCTGAGCCAGGACGACTGTTGTCGTTGCTGCCGCCTCGGTGGGCGCAGACACTTCTTCCGCCATCGTGGATAAAGCCAAGCGTCGGCCGCTGCGGAGCTCCGTTGTACCGTGTGGGTACCCCGCACCTCCCACCAAAATGCCACGGGGATGAGAGTAGCAAAAGGGATAGGAAAATTATATTTACAAGATATATACAGAGAGAGAGACGGCTGGCAAGATGGCAGAACATCAACACGAGCGCTGCCCAGATCGTCGTCTTCACCGTCTTTTTGGAGCATTCTTCCATGCTCCGCATAGCGCTTAACAATATAAATAAATGAAGTCTTAGCTTTTAAATGTTTTATGTACTTTCGTTCTCTTTAAATTCAATACTTTACCTAGTTGAAATGAATTTTTTAATGTGCTAGACGTAACGTATCTAAATGAACGCCAGTTATTTTTTTACCAATATTTCTCAATGCGGAACATCATTCCCGTTTTATTCGGAATCATGATCAATGAGGTTACGATGTAATCATTCACGTCCAGCGAACAGTCTTCTAAGTCGCGTGGTGTGTCACCGTGCCACTTGTGAAAGGCTCTGGCGTATTTAACTGTGGCGCGGACGTTTCTAAAGTAACTCCTGTCCAATAAAGTTGGTGGTTGTTACTGAAGAAAAAGCCGTTCTCACTGATAGCGACAAAGACTTCAGCAGTGTCAACGAGTAAATATTGCGCACGCACCTATCTTTTCACTTTACTTTATGATGGCAGTTAGCAGTAAGGATGAGTAAAACCCAGTGAGCATCCGCTTTCTCCCGTCGTTTCCTGTTTCGTTCCTCCATCGATTCGCTTTACACATAATATTTACTTTTACGGTGAGCTCAAAAGTCTTAATTCAGATTATATTCGTGGTCTCATTATTTACGTGGAAATACGGTATATTGAAACGGAACCTTCTGCACAAGAAATGTAGAGGCTCTCCCATGTGTACAGCAGGAACGAAAGAGCAGTCGCCTGCACAAGAGCAAAAATGTCAGGCTCTAAGCTGATGGGACCTTTACTCAAGGGCTGTGGAAGATCCACAGCGGCAAAATTACAAAAAGAAATTCTTGGCTAGAACGCTGACATTTCCGTTGTGTCGCAATGCGGATACTAAACAAAGTTTTTGAAAACATGCCAACTACTATGACAGGACAAAGGTTTATTTGTTGTTTGTGATTATAAAATGCTTTTTCCAAACTTTTTAAACTCAAACAGCGAACGATTCAGTGATTATTAATCGAAGTGCGCCTTTGGACCATCGACTAAAGCCATGTTCTCTATAATAATCATATGCGCACATATTCTTTGTGTTCTGTCTCAGGAGAGTAGTGCTACCGTGAAACCAAGCCAACCTTCCATAAGAAATGAACGGAAACTGGATGGATGGAGTGTAAGCATCTCGATGTTTGACCTACGGTATAGGCTGGGGGACCGAGAGGAACGAATATTCCCTTCTAGCATTTATTCAATATTTTCTGATTGAATTCTGGGCAATTATGCATCTGTGTATGTAACTATGTATCTCTAGATAAGTACATGGGAGTGCCTGTGTTTAACTATTGCACAACTTATTGTATTCATGTGGCACTCCACACTACGCCTGGCCTCCTTGAATATACCTGCGAGCTATGTTATCACATGTCGACCAGCGTTAGGGTTTTGCTGTTTCCGCCTTGATCGCCTCAATATAGATATTTATTTAACTGCGCTGCAGTTTTATCAAGAAAAATCAGTTGTAGGAGTCTGAGAACAGTGATTGGTTGTGTGGGGATTTAGTGGTGGTACTGCCGAAAGAAACAGTCTCTGTCCCGCGCTCTGTAATTGGCAAGCTGCAGTGCACATCTACGCCAAAGTTATATTTTTCGTACGAACACCACCGTGGTTGCACAGTCGCTATGGCGTTTTGCTGATGAGCTTGCGATAGCGCGTTAGATTGCGGCTACGGCGGCCGCATTTTGATGGGGGCGAAATGCAAAAGTGTTGGTTTACTAGAATTTCGGTCCATGTTAAAGAAGCCCTGCATATCAAAATAATTACTGAGTTCCTACTACGACATGTCTTATAATACGGCTATGCTTTTGGTACGCAATGCCCAAAATTTTGAAAAATGGAGCTACTCTATCAGTAAAGCTGCGTTTTGATAGCAGCGCGATGGCGTACGAAATCGTGGCGTAGCTGCGTCCCGGATGCATTCCTTTGGTTGGTAGTCTACCTTTTTCAATATCGCAAATTATGACTTCTTCCGCTTGGAGAAGTATTTGCTGTAATTTCATAGGAATCTTATTAACGCGTCTGAAGTGATGACTTTCCGTGGCTTTGGGCCAGCAAAAGATTTTGGGGAGTGTCGCGGAACCTTTTGCACATATGTTTGGCCTCCTCCATCTACTCGTCGTAGTAAAGCTGAACATGAGGTATAGAATGAAGGTAGTACAAGCCTACGCCCCCACCTCCAGTCACGATGATGAAGAAATAGAACAGTTTTATGAAGATGTTCAATTACCAATGAGAAAGATGCAAACTCAGCATACTGTAGTCATTGGCGACTTCAATGCAAAAGTGGGGAAAAAGCAGGTAGGTGAGCAAGCAATTGGAAACTACGGCATCGATTCTGGGAACGATGGGATAATTCGCGGAAAGGAATGGGCTCCGAATAATGAATAGCTTCTTCAGGAAGTGCAGCAACAGGAAGTGGACCTGGAAAAGCCATAATAGAGAAACAAGGAAGGAAATAGATTTCATATTCTCTGCCAACCACAGCATAGTGCAGGATGTAGAAGTGCTAGGTACGGTAAAGTGCACCCTTATAAAAATGAGTATTGAAATGTTGTTGGCATATTGTTGAGGAATTGTTGACACAATATTCTTTCAATAATGTCTCAATAGTTATTGAACCTACACAACAATACCTCAACAATAAAGTTGTTGAGCGCTTCACAACAGTAAAGTCATTGACTAATTGTTGTTGACATATTGTTGAATAATGTTGAGTATTACTGAGAATTGTTGAGCAATATTGACATTGACTATATGTCTGAAACACACACACGTAGACGTGTGTGTGTTTTACACATATATATTGTTTTATTGTTCACTTAATCACCACTAAATATATAGAGTGTCACATAACTTGAACCAAATAAGGCCGGCCTAGCTATCTCTCGAGTCGTAACTGGGGAAGCTTAATTGTGGCAATTGGACGACGCTGTCGCAGGCGTTCAGCTTCGTTTGCCCTAAATGCAGGGTCGGCAGCTCTTCGCTGACATTTTGCCTGGGCTTCGGAAGCCGTCACGCTAGAATCAGCATGCTAGAATCGCGGACAAGCTTCCCTTACGTAAGCGAATCTTGTCCACAAGGGATATGTGCCATTGAGCTTGGACCCTTTCTGCACTGCCTCCAGGATCGGCCCACATGAAAGGGGTGCTATTCATCTTGGACCCTTTTTGCACAATCACCAGGATCGGTCTACTTTATGTGCCCCTGTATCTGCCTTCGCTTACGTATTAAGCGAATTAATTAAGCTTGTCGTCCGGTTCTATAACAAGCTTCGCTTACGTAAGCGAAGCTTGTCCAAAAGGGATATATTTGCCATTGAGCTTGGACCCTTTCTGCACTGCCTCCAGGATCGGCCCACATGAAAGGGGTGCTATTGATCTTGGACCCTTTTTGCACTATCACCAGCATCGGCCCACTTTGTGTGCCCCTGTATCTGCCTTAATTCGCTTACGTATTAAGCGAAGCTTGTAGTCCGATTCTATATAGCATGCTGATTCTAGCGTGACGTCGGCTTCCGAAGCCCAGGCGAAACGTCAGCGAAGAGCCGCCGACATGAATTTAGGGCAAAGGAAGCTGAATGTCTGCGACAGCACCGTCTTGCCACAAGCTCCCCCAGTTACGACTCGAGAGATAGGCCAATGGTTCAAGTTATGTGACACTCTATATATTTAGTGGTGATTAAGTGAATAATAAAACAATATATATGTGTAAAACACACACACGTCTACGTGTGTGTGTTTCAGATATATATTCAATGTCAATATTGCTCAACAATTCTCAATAATACTCAACATTATTCAACAATATGTCAACAATTAGTCAATGACTTTACTGTTGTGAAGCGCTCAACAACTTTATTGTTGAGGTATTGTTGTGTACATTCAATAACTATTGAGGCATTATTGAAAGGATATTGTGTCAACAATTCCTCAACAATATGCCAACAACATTTCAATAGTCATTTTTATAAGGAATATAGGCACTACCAAGTCATTTCCAGAATTTATTGATTATTGATCGATTATCGATTAGCTATTGATTGGCTATCGCAAGGTATTGGCCACGTATTTGGGATAGGCTAAAGGCACTATCAAGCCAGCCCCAGCATTTTCCAGAATTTATTGATTATTCATCGATTAGCTATTGATTGGCTACCGCAAGGTATCGGCCACGTATTTGGGCTAGCTAAGCACTACCAAGTCATCCCCAGCATTTTCCAAAATTTATTGATTATTGATCAATTATCAATTAGCTATTGATTGGCTGTCGATGACAGACTAAGCCTAAGTAGTCCCAACCATGCTTAGGTATACACTTAGACAGGCGCAGGTTCGAATCGCTAGTTCACAGGAATATGTGCCATTGCACTTGGACCCTTTCTGCACTACCGCCAGGATCGGCCCACATTCTGTTCGCACGTTACGGACTAACGCTCGGTTTAAACAACTCCACTGTTAAAATGAAACTATGAAATCGATGGTTCTGCTAAATGTTGGTGATAGATATGACATCAGAGCATATGTTTGGTTACAAATTGAATTAAGTGACAAGAATTAGAAAATAATTAGAAATTCAGAGCCCTATATATATATATATATATATATATATATATATATCTTCCACGATCTGAAGATGGAAGACCATGGCGAAGCTTTCGTTTCGTTTATTTCTATTTTAATTTTAAAAATTTGGTGGTTATGGTAAATGGTTGAAAAGACAACACATAACTTCGTTGCCCCGCAGCGCGGTATGCTGTATGTGCGAGTGAAAGTGATTTTAGGCGACTAGATTGACACCACCTTGCACCATCGGCGACAGCACATTGGGGCCGCTGCGCATTCGGCTTCTCGTGGCTTTCGCATCATTTCGGCTGTTGAGCCCGCCGGCGCTCCTTCAAGGCACGCTCTTCCTCTTCGAAGCGAGCGACACATGTTTTACCCATACCGAGTCCAAAGGGCTACTGATGACGTAGCTAGGAAAATGGCTATGTCAAGACAGAATGATATATACATATATTGATTGGTAGACTATTATGTTTCATCACTGACTTTTCGACACGCATCATATAGACCAGCATGGGCAACAGCGTTCATCATTCCAGTGTTTTTCTCTGTGGGTCCCATGTGTGACAAGGATAGTTCAAGGGCGCGTTACAGGTCCCCGAGCCCACAGGTGTATGTGTCATTGAGCTTGGACCCTTTCTGCACTATCACCAGGATCGGCCCACAGGACAGGGATATGTACCACTGCGCCTGGACCCTTTCTGTACTATAACCAGGATCGGCCCATTTGAATTGTCGTACATGCCGGTCGGTCTTCTGCACGGACGCAATCTCCTGGAACCTACCTAGCCCTTAACAGCTTCGCTGTAAAATCGCCAATTGCTGTACACCCATCTGCGTGGCGGTTTGGCTCCATGTACGTGCCGTTTTTGCTTCATGTGCATTCCTGTTTGGCTCCATGTGCGTGGTGGATTGGCTCCATACGCATGGTCATTTGGCTCCATGTGCATGGTGGTTTCCTGCCAGTTCGAACCGTTCGCTCGCTCCTCCAAGTTCGGTTTCCTGCCTGTTCTGTTCGCCATGGAAGTAGACGACGAGGACACCGGGCCTAGTGTAGTGTAGTTTACATCGTTTGCATCAGCATTCTCTGTATCTGTGTCATACTTCACTTTAATCACACAAAGGTAACACAGGGAAAATACAAAGGTAACCCAGACAATGTACCAGGGTACACCAACACTGAGGTGCGAGTGCCACTAGCAGACACCTAAGTCAAGGATTAAGGTTGTTTCTCATTTTTGATCACTTAATCAACACTCTGCATATATCTCATAGTAACAGCAACATGTACGTTATACTCTGACAAAGGCAGGACCACCTGCCGAAACGTTAAAGTTGTATTATGCACGTTTGTCTTCTTCAAATGCATATTCCACCGGATCCACTTAACCTTATTATATGTGTGTGTGCATGTTTCAACGGTTATTGAACCTACACAACAATACTTAAACAATAAAGCTGGTGAGCATTTCACCACAGTAAAATCAGTGGCAACATCTTATTGCGTCATTATTATTGAAGTATATGCAAGGACGTTCCAGTTATTTTAGTGCTTCAATGCACAAGGACGTTCCGTACTTTAGTGCTTCAATGCATAGAACAGTGGTTTCTTAAAAAAGTAAGAGGGACAAAGTGCATTGTTCCGCATGTTTGATGGTGCATGACTTGAAATTTGTGCCATGCTCAGAATTCATTCAGTATATATTACATATAACTTTCAATTTTACAGGCTACAATTAAATTTCAATGCATGCTGTAATATACAAAAATTCTAACTGAATTATGGCATTTCTTTAATTAGGCAAATATGCATTGGGATTTCTCATGGTATAGTAATGTCTACCACAGCGAGTAATCCAGCTCAATGGCAACACTTACATCTTCTTTGCGATTTATCAAAATTTCTGTATAGTCTTTTTTAAAACACCCTTAAATATGATCTTCCCGAAACTCCTCATATAACATATTTACACGCTGGCTTCAATCTTTTTCAAAGTTAATTCATAAACTGGTACACAGAATACATCTTTCTAGGCAAGTTGAGGGTGAAATGTATAACTATTCTGAAAGCCGCGCTGGAGCAACGTTTGATCGGTGTCAACTAGACGCTGAATTGCCTTCCAACTTTTTGTTAACAGTTATTGTCATCACCATCACAATGATCGTTGTCATAATAACCATTATCACTGTCACTATTGGCGCAGCTCAGAATAAATTATATAATTTTTTCATCATAACCATCATCAGTCTTGTCAAATAATTTTAGACTGCATTATGTTCGGCATTGGCTCCCAGAAGAGGCTAGAGAGCAATAACAGATATACTTTCGATGGCAAAGTGCCGGTAATTATAGCTGATGAACACATTATCTTCAGTGTTCCTACCAAACATGAAGTCAGATGCCCAAGAAACTGTATATAAATTCAGTTTAAATTACATTATTGTCGATAGTTTTTTTTTAACACGAAAGTGTTTTATGCCGGGGTCCACCAAGACTTCACTGACGTATTTCCGTCACGGAAATACGTCATACGGAAATACGGAATGACGTTCTTACAATGTACACGAACATAATACAAAGAAAGAAACCAGAAGAAAAAGTTCCACAAACATGCAAAATTTGGAAATCGAACCCACGACCTCTCGGTCCGCGACGATAGATCGCCGAGCGTTTAACCCATTGCGCCACAAACGCATTTGCAGAGAGCTACACAGACGCGCCTTATATATCTAACACTCCTCCGTGTACCCGCGCTCTTGCTCGGGGCGGTGCCGCCGCCTACGAGCAGAAAAGAGAAGTACTGCATTATGACACTAACTCGCACCGACAGTGAACGCTTCGGTGGTCTCAGCACTACGACGCCTCGATGCCAGCATTCGAAGGGACGCTGGCATCAAGAAGCACTACCAACGCCACCTAGGTGGCGTTCACCGTACTCAGCACAGCGAAGCGTGGCCTCCGCAATTAGCTCTGAAAATGTTTCTGAAGTTGATCGCGGAGGCTGCAATTACGACGCGCTGTACGCGCTGATTTGACTCGGTGACGATTCAGTTACGTGCTTTGTCTTGCGCGTTGTATTAGTGTGTCAGTTACGTGCTTCGTCTTTCGCGTTGTGCTAGCGTGTGCAGCGTAGTGCAGCTTCCATATGCACGACGGTTGCTCATGGTCATCGACGTTGGTAGTCGTGATGGAGGAGACGTGCCACCAGGCGTCAGCGTGGGTGCATCAACGCCTAAGGGCGCTTTAGCCACAAAACACCAATAGGCATTATATATCAATGTGCAATAATCATTACACTACTTCTGTGAAGACACGTTTCACTTTCGTGTTCTATACCGATTCCTATATAAGAGGGATCAACCACATTTTTTAAATTGACACTAGTTTGTCGTAGGCAGCTGTATCATCCCAGGTGATGAATAGCAACCGTGACATGTTTCAAATACAGCGAAACAGAATGAAACTTAAGAATACAGCACAAACATGTCAGCCCGCCACACAATGTGGCATCTTCATCTCTCCTGTTAAGCAAGTAAAAACAGTTTTTACTATATCAAACATGACGAAATAGTCACTTTACCCACTTACACATGACGTCCTGGTTATGGCAACTATCTAGGACATTGAAACAAAAGATTCTTTTAACATGTGCATAACACATCAGTCAGCCATAAGAACCGAATTGCAAATTGACTGCCTTTGAGCTGCGTTCGGGTCTCAGGAAGACATACGGTCGTGAGCAGCACTGGCTAACACTCCCTGGGCTGACCTTGTATATGCATATGCATATACTACGGGTATGCGAATAGTCATTTTTGAAACCAAATCAAACATGAATCTAATAGTGTCAGAAGCAAGTCATATTCATTATTAAATACTTTTTAATAGGTTTGGAATCAGCATACATTTTGACCATTATTAAGTGTAGTATATTCACAATGTTAGCAAGCTTCTGTCATTGCACGGCACATTATGAAGTATTATGTATTAAAAGTAGAAATGGAGCATTTTGAACAAATAAGCAATATTTTTGCATGCCCCCAGGATTCTTTATGGATGTGGCAATGACTGCAGGTTAACAGCCTCAGCGATGTATAGCATGCTCTACTATGTAACTTCTCGTGCTTGCATCTATATACTGAAGTCGAGAGTATGACAAAAGCCCGTCTAGTCGGGATGATGCATACTTAAAAGGAAGAGATCGAGACACCGACCAAAAAGGCTTAAAATATATTTTAAAATACATTAACAATGTATTTTTAAATATATTTTAAACCTTTTTCGTCGGTGTCTCGATCTCTTCCTTTTAAGTATGCATCTATATACTGTGGCTGCCGGGATGAAATTTATTCTATTTTGCTACAATTGTGTTTATATGTGCATTTGACAATGAATATAATTAAGACACTATTCAAGAAAAATCATATTTACAAATAGCTACTGTTCGACTTAAAGACCAAATGCAACACACAACACTCAATTTATTTTTGAAAGTTTTGAATATTTGGACACCCCTGATGAATATGCCAGAAAGCTTGTGGGAGTGTGGCTGCCGGTTAAAGCACCGAATATGTAATGCAAAAAAAAAATGTGGGTTTGGCTCTCACCTGAAGAAGTTGTTTCTTGTCCACTTTCATTCCCTCATTATTTCAATTAAACTAAAACACTGAACTTCTCCTTGCTCTCTTTGCTTGCATAGTACACTGTATATATGAACGAAAATAGAGGAAACAAAGGGGATCCATTTCTCATTACAACCATGCAATGTTAAGAAACATTGTGAAGCCAAAAAAAGCAAAGTGGAAATGAACTTTTCATATAATTGAAATGTAGAAATAATAACCCAGGAGGTAATGAAAGTGGACAAAAATACAGCTTGCTATGGGTGAGAACAGAACCGACATTTTCCACACTATATGTACGATGATACAATTGAACTACAGTGGCCAACTGTCCTCCTGTGCACTTTTCTTGGGTATTCATGTAAAAGATCTATTGGGCTGGGGCCTCTGCCACTCATGACCTGGCAGCGTATGATGCGTTCAACAGCAGGCACCGATGAAGCAAATTGTTGTGCCGATCAATGAAATGAAGTGATTGAGTTGTCCATAAAATGTTTTCAGTTTAGTTTGACTTGAATTCATCACCGCTCACTCTTGTCCACATAGACTACCCACTTTCACAGCCCCTTACTCACATGTCATAAACGAATGAGAGTGCATCAGTGAGTGTCCAGATTCATGAGTGCACCCTTGTGCTTGTGGCAAAACTAACACCCAGCGTGAGGCTGTACTGTAGTGCCAATGTATACAACCGCATGTCTTACAATTTGATTTCAGCTGTTTAGGTGATAGTTACAAAAGTTTTGCAACATGGTTTGTATCTAAGCTTGTGCTGCAAATAATAAACAAACCTTTAGGTATTAAAGTTGTGTATGATATCACATGACTTGATTGAGCATTTCATGCATGCAAACCAGAAGCTATAAATAAATTGGACCATCACTGAAAATGCAACAATCAATTGCACAGAAGCCTTTTATTATTTTATGTGGCACTGTACTATCGCACTGAAAATGAATAATAGAAAGTTACCATATCTATGAGAACACAGCAAAAACCTATACATAGGTCTCTCAAGGCTATATACAATTGGGTAACTTAATTCACTGAAAAAAGAAAGCCAAAGTTCACATGACTAGAGAGCACGAGGCCATAATATGCAAACATGATATGTTGCATGTAATTTTACAATGTAGCCAAGATGTTATGAGGGAAATATGCAGACCATTGGATTCATGCAGCCACCATAAAAAAAAAATTGCCAAAATGCTCACCATGGAACTCATAAGCTTCTGTTGTACGCTATTGAAAAATAAGAATGAGGTGAAGGCATAAAGGCCGACCTATGTTTAACCAAGAACATAGGACTGAAACATACAAATCAAGGCTGAAAATGGGCAAGGGTCATATATCAACATACATTTTCGCCACCTAAGAACAAGTGCTCAAGAATCCTCATACAGAGAATGAGGAACTGTGGTAGGATGCTGTTATACAATGTCCACTTTTACTAGAAAGAGATCACCTCAGTTATCACTTCTGCTGCATCTTTTAAGCACTTATAATGCTCTTTGTGTTCTTGTGCAACAGAACAGAAAGGATTCATTAGGTGTGAATTTGGCCAGCTAAAGGAGTTAGAGCAAAATTTTACATGTTAGTGAAGCCATGTACGCTACTGTTCCCTGTCAAGAATAAGCTGGCAGATGACTATCCCGCCCTTCCCATAGCACTTCGGCCTCACAGCTTCTAGCAAGCACACCAGATGCTCCCCCCCCCGCCCCCCCCCCCTTCTCCATGATAAGATTCTGCCATTTCAGTTAAGCCATTTTTGTATTAATCTGTGCAAGCTGCATCAGTTCTACAATGAATCCAGCAATTGTTGTTCATCAATGAGCAAAAGTTATCAATTTGGCTCTTCATTTTCCATAACTGCAGCATCTGCACCAACTATTATTTATCACCATAAGGAATCATCCCCATAGACTGACACAAGTTCAGCACGATTCCCCTTCATGCTGTTTTCTTTGAAATAGAATATACATATCATTATCGGACAGAAGTGTGACCTTTGTTTCCAAAGGAGTTGTGTCATCTTGCTTTTGATGCTCAAGAGGCATTACCTAATATATGATGTTATTACTCCACCAGTTGTACTGATTCCTGTCACACATCCCATTCCCTTTCATAAGTGATAACAATCAGTTTTGAGAATAACCCTTGTGCAAGCTAGCCAGGGCTAGCTAACTTCATTTGTTCTGAGCGCTCTTATGGCTAGCTTCTTTGATGTCGCACATTAATCAAAACAGTACACACAGAATTAAACATAAAATACTGACATTCTGGCTATAAGTATCATAATGAAATATATTACAGTACAGTTTCATGTAATCAAGCATAATTCAGAGGTAAGTGTGCCTGCAGTGCAGTACAACAAAAAAAAAACACTCAAATGTATGAGGCACTTACAAATCCCACAATACAAAAGGCATTTTGTAAGCATAATAATGACAACAGAGCAGCACTATGTTTTATAGCACTGCCTGCTATATTTTACTGCCCTGGCTTGGCAGTAAAAGACCATACAATTTTGTGTACACCTCTTCATCGAATTGCCATACACGAATATAGACATAGTTCAACCACCATTGATAAACTGCTGATAAACTCCTATATTTGCACATCACAGTTAAGTGGAACAGAGCTAGATTTCAGCAGGAGTTATAGTTTGGCAACAATCCATGATAGACAAATGTAGCATGACACAGAGTATTTCTAATGAGAACAGTCTTCAAGGAACCCCAAAAGCGTCTATATTCATTAACAAGTGTGAAAAAAAACAGTCAACCTTTAGAAAATAAACTTTTTCACATTCAGGTAAACATCATATGTGGCACTTCGTACATAAAATAAATAATAACGAAAACTAATATACAAAACGTCAAGATATGAAAGGACAACTCTGCTTTACAATGTGCTTGTAAATTTCAGTCTGGCAGAACAGGGTGTGAAATCACTTTTGAGCCCCCCGACACGAAAAAAATGCTGTGAGGAGGTGTTCATTTTTGTTTTGCTGTGGAAAACATCAAACTATAGACGGTTTCATCCAGCGCCACCGCGCTCTGGCAACGCTGTGCGCCGGCATCCGGCGCCCTTAGGAAACTTCCGGTAGCCGTTCCTTTTGCTCGTTTTTGCTGGTATTTGTTCGCTCGCGCGCTCGTCCTGCGCATATTCTGTGTTATTTTTCGGGTATATCGATATAAGTGCGACTTGTGGCATTCAGTGTGTTGCGTGACGGCGAGTAGCTCTTGGAATCAACTGTTTTCATTACGTTTACTCATCAACAGTGTTTTTCAAATCTGGGAGCCAGATTTGCTCTGCTCACTTCATCTAAGGCTACTCCACTACGTGGAGTAGCCTGACTGCTATAATGCTGAATAATAAAAGTGCTACTGCGCGATTGTTCTGGCCGTATATCGTGTAACTCATGCGAGAGCAGCTCGACTCTCGCTTCGAGCTTGCCCGCTCGTCCAGTTTCTTGCTTTGGCATGGATCGCCATGCTCTGAACATGAGTTAAAATTATTTAGCGGGTGCCATGCTGCCGCCGTTTTATTTTAATGTTTTTCGTATCTGGGACACAAGTGCACTTCTGAAGCTTTACTACCTAGGTACACGTACACATTGGCAAAGCGACTCAGGCTATGACGGATGGCGCAGTGGAGGGCTCCGGATAATTTCGACCACCTATGGTTCCTTAACGTGCACTGACATCGCACAGTACGCGGACCTCTAGCATTTCGACCCGATCGAAATGCGACAGCCAGGACCCAAACGGCGTCTTTCGGGTCAGCAACCGGGTACCGTAGCCGCTGAGCCACCACGGCTGCATGTGAGCATTCGTATCGGTATCACAGAGCAGAATCGCAAAACAGTTAGCGATTTCCGTGCATGCATGTAGGAAGTTTCGGCCACATTCTAAAAGCATTTGCGAATTAACGGATGCCAATTATGGATTGCAGTCTTGTGCCCAAAACTACAGGTTTCATTTTGTTAGAAGTGTGGTAAATTCGTGAACATTTAAGTTAGTGCCATTTCAGTCGACCTAGGCTTCTTGCACCAAATGACTTTTGAGAATGTACAGTTATTTGTGAATGCATATTGAAAAGTAGAAACAAGGCATATGACGCAGAAAACATGTGCATGTACACATGCACAGCTTACCACTTCATCCTCCATCTTGCAGCAATATAAGTGCCATTGCGAAATGCAAGAACGCCCGTGTGGTTGTGTTGTAGGGCACGTTAAAGAACCCCAGGTGGTCAAAATTAATCTGGAACCCTCCACTATGGTGAGCCTCATAATCAGAACTGGTTTTGGCATGTAAAACCCCAGAAAAAAGAAAAACGTCCCATTAACGTTTTTCTAGTTTTCGGCAGTCCCATTACCTGCCTTGAAGACAACAGTCTGTGTTCATTGCATGTCCTCACCAAGGTGCTCTGCTTGTTGTTCCGGGGTTGTAACTGAGGGAAGGTGTTTGGAGCCCAGCGAAAACGAAAATCACACGACATCATCGTCCAGCGGATCGGGCAGCTCTCTGCCTCTAAACATGAGCTTTTGGCAATACCGATCTTTTGCTTCGGTGCTAAGCACCTTAAAGTAGTCGCTCGTCATCTCGACAATATTCACGATGTAGAATCAGCTCATCACAGATTCCACCAAGCAGTGCAAACATCGACACACCGGCCTCACGTCACGCATGCCTTCAAACAACATAGCCGGAAGTGCTTCTAGCTCTCCTGCCGGAAGTTCCAAAGGGGCAACCAATCAGCGGCAAGCGTGGTTTGTTTGTAAACACTGAAACCGTCTATAAAAGATTAAAGCTAGCATGAAAGCAGTAGGTGGTTCTCTTAAGACACGCTCAATTACACATTACTTACACAATGACAATGTATAAGAGAGAATTGGTAAAAAACAAGCATAAGGAATTTATCGGATACAAAGGGAAAAAAATGTGTTCCATTAAATATGGCATTCAAAGGGGTGATGATAAAATTTTGCAATTCGCTCATGAAGGAAACGATCTGCAATTTGAAAAAAATGTAACACATGTTTCAGATAATTCTTCACACTTCTCTGCTAGCCTGGAAGGTTTCTGATACCTTACACAAGAACTTTATTCTTTCTCATCAAACAATTGCTCTGTGGCAGCTTGCAGTGCATCATCGAATCTTGTTCTCTGGATGGGTTTCTTGAAATTTGGTAACAGAAAAAAAAATTTCACTTCAAATTGGGGAAGGATGCCACATCTAAGTAATTGATGCGGAACCATGGCGGAACTGGAAGTCTTTTACTGCAATACTGCGACCATGTTTGGCTAAATAAGCTGATCAAAGGATATAAGGAGACCACTGTCTGACTTTCGATTATAGCCAAGTTGCAAAACATTTTGACCGTCCCTTGTAACAGGTACTTTGATCCTTCAAACAGATTCTAGCACTAGGTTATCATGTAGACAGCACAGAAATATGGACTGACTGTCACTCAAGCAAATGCATTTGTTTAGAGACGTAGCGGTTACGACGCAACAATCAGCAGTACTTTGAACTTCCACGAACTGCACCATACGATCTTGTGGAAGACCCGCAAAAAGTTTCCGTTTCACATGCAGAATTTCTATATGAATCTTAATTTCATCATCTCCAGTGTTTGTGCATTCAGAAGAAACAATTCGCAAAATGCGTCCAAAGATCCCATTGTGATGTACATAAGAGTTCTTTCTTCGAGACTTGTCCAAGCGGGAGGTGCAAAATCTAAGTGCTCCGATAGCAATTTTTTGGTACTCTAACTCATTTCCTCTCTGCTCTCTTTTTCCTATTAGCAAAACACAGCCCTTTTTTACAACATTTTGTCGAAGGCTGTAACCTTTCACTAAACACTTAAAAGCAGAGTTTATGTCATGGCGTGCATTCTGAATTGAATTCTCTGACAAAAGTTTTGAGAGTGCTTGAAGTATGCAGAATTTGTGAACAATTTGAAAATTGACATAACGAGTTCCCTTAACAAATTTTGCAAGAGTCCCATTCATTGCTTCAAATGGAAAAAGAGAATATCCCCACAGTGGACCCCAATTTTTCACGCTTTCGACAAGGTGCAGAAGGAGGTGTGAATTATAAGTCATATATTCCGTCCCATACAACTTTTCATACTCTTGGAGAAATATTTTCATGTCTTTCTGAATTAAAACAAGTTGATCCATGGAAACTGTTGGCCCGAGAAGGTAGTGCATCATACCTACAAAGCGCATCCAATTGCAGTATTCTTTTTCTGGAATGTAATTCTTGAGCACAATTGGTGAGTAAAATAGAAGCCAATTTCTCCACTCAGCTGCTTTCCAGTCTTTGATATCCAAAAGGGATCTTGGGAGCCTTGAAATTTCCCATGTTGGGGTAAGCGAAAGAAAGAAGCTGTTGGCATCATTAAACTCCTGACGCAGCCTGAATGACCGGCAGCGCCCTGACTTAAGCCACATGAACATTGTTGCTCTTACGAACCCAGAGCAGACCGCATGCATGTAGTCTACAACAAATCCAACTCCAAATGAAAAAAATGTAAGTAAACTCAACACACTTGGTCCTCGTATGCCACAGCTCGGGCTCTGTTCATGCTTGGCTTTATGGGCATGGTAGTCAAAGGACTCGCTAGTCCTCAGTTTCATTGCTGAGTCACTAGGTGGATATACACGACAACGTCCACTTCCTTTCTTTACGACCACTCCTGGCTCCTCACACCACGCACAACCATTTAGCCCATTAAATTGGCTCATGTTCATTATGCTGCACCTTGCAACGCTGTCGACAGTACATGGCCCTGGAAAGACTTTCGTTGTGTGATCAATGCCATCTTTGTCTGACCACGTCAGACCATTGGATGAAAGGTGATTCATGGTCTTCACAAAGGGAAGCAAGAAACAATTCATGTCTGGTTTTCGGCTGTCGACCCACAGTCCAGCTAAAAGTAAATTGTGGACGCGCTGTTTGTATGGCAGCTCATTTACCATAACAAAAAGAGGCCACATGCTAACTTTGGAGCTCTCAAATAATGGCACACCATCAGTGTTAAATGTCAATGTGATATCACCTGATGTAATGGGCAGCCTATGGTAAAGCATACTTTGTGTTATGTCAGCAACATCATAAAGCAAGGCAGCTGGTTCTTTTTTAAGAGGAGCTGACATTAACAGTTCACGCAGTTGAGTCTCTAAATCTAAGACCAGAAAGAAAGATGATGCCTTCGTCAGTGCCTGAGTGGTATGACCAGAGTTACACTTTGGACAAGACACCTCTGCTGTGTCCGTCAGTTCTCCGAGATAGCTTGTACAGTTGGGGCAGTAAAAATGCTGTACATACATCTTTTCAGCACCACAGAAATGCTGAAAGAAAGAATACTTTGTTGTTGGGTAGGAAGTTCCTGCTGGCAAGTGGGCAGCAATGAGCTGCACCAGGCTTTCAGCCGCTTCCTTTGAGCAGCCATGCCGTAAGCTATGTGCCATCACCATCAGGAAGCTCTCGGCTTTCGTCAGCTTTGCTCCAGCAAACAAAGGTTCTTCCTAAGAAGGGACAAATGGCAATGTGACATAAAATGGTATTGCAACGACACATATGCATTATAAATAAGAAGGCCTTACTTTTTTAGTTAACAAATTGGAATGAGATGTATACTATGGGGAAGAGGTATGTGTATGTGCCACTCGCTTGTTAATGAAAATGTCTACACTGGCTCACTTCCCTGCCTTTCTTTCCCTTTTCCTCCTCCTTGTAATAAAACATAATACATACATACATATATATATATATATATATATAGTTCAAAAAGCATGCCATACTATATGGCATGCTTATGTAGGGATATGCATATTTCCACAGCATTAATTCGAAATTATATTGCTGTTTATTACTTAATCTTGTCATTAAATCTTTCATTTATTTTATATTTTATTTCATTTTTTTCACACACTCATAGAATTTGTATAAAATACGCCTGCCGACAAACACAAAGAATACCACGTGTGCAAAGAATTCAATGGATCGCAGTTCGTTCAACTCGGAGGTTAGTGGAGGTCACAGTGCAGGGGTCCATTAAGCCAGGGAGGGTGTATGACCGTCTTTGCGGTCAAATACTAACCTGGCAGCAGCGACCGCTCGCATCCCTTTTGTTAATATGTTTTTCACAATGCCACTGTATGTACACGCAGCTTTGTACCCCTTTATGGCACCACTGTACATGCCTGTCGCTTTTGATGTACCTTGACATGAGCCATCAGATGTGTTGACACTCAGGACGCCACTAAATCCCGTCAGTCATGCCCGCATGCTTTTTGTTAATACGTTTTCAACGTTTTCAAATCCCCCTCCATGCACGCCCAACTTTGTACCCCTGTACATGCCCGTCGTTTCTGATATACCTTGACATGAGCCATCAGATGTGTAGACACTCACGACGCCACTAAATCCTGTCAGTGATGCCCGCATGCTCTTTGTTAATACATTTTCAATAATCCCATTCCATACACGCCCAACTTTGTACCCCTGTATAGCACCACTGTACATGCCCATCATTTTGATGATTTTGACATGGGTCATTGCACGTGTTGACATCCATGACGACACGAAATCTGTGCACACCTGTGGTCATGGGCTACTCACGATTTAGGAGCTTGTTTTCACAGCCTTGTTGTATTAATTTTTTTTAATAATTCCACTCTGTGCACACGCAGTTTTCCATTTACGTGTTCGTTGTATTCTTTTTTACTTTGTATTTTTTTTTCACTTTGTATTTTTTTCTTGTCTCTTTTCACCCTTACGGCAAAAAGGTATAAATTGAGCTCTGTATGCTTGTACACGCACTCTTGATGAAGGCCGGACCCCGGCCGAAACGTCAGTAAAGTCTTGTTATGTTTTGCTACGTGCTATTTTTTGAACTACTTCTGTGCCGGCTCCGGTTACTCTTTACTTCACTGATATATATATATATATATATATATATATATATATATATATATATATATATCGTAAATTTCATCGTAAGTTTAGGCTAAATTCCATCAAGAGTAATTGACCATGCAGGCCTGATTAATTATATGCCTAATAAATCGCCAGACACATGGTAAGAGAGAATTAACAGGTGTAGCTGTCAAGCTACGTTCAGCTAGGTTGAGCGCTACCGCGCCCCGCGAGTTCTACAACACCAATCAGGACCTTGCCGTGAATTTTATAACGATACAGTGTTTCACTTAAAGTTAAATCTTGAAAATAAGATAACACCCTACAACAGCGCACGCTCGAAGCGCATAAAGAAGTGCTTACCATTTCACATTTCCAGTTGTCTGAAGATGCCCCATCATCAGAGCGGCCACTTTCACAATCAGTTTCGTCAGATTCAGTTGTGTCAGACGATACTTCGGACGAACCGCTTGAACTTTGCTCATGCGGAGGTTCCAAATCGCTGTCTTTGGGACCTACAGTACCTTCTTGACCTTCGCGTGCGATCTCATCAGCCGAGCTAGGAACGTTTTCCGGGTACGTCTCGCTACTACTTTCACAGGAGCTGTCTTCACTTGAGCTCCAAACATGCGCCGAAGTAGACGGTCCAGCCGGTGGAGCTCGGCGTTTAAAGCGATATTTTGACCGGCGAGGAACTTCTGCTGCAGGGTCCCAGAGGTACTGGCTATAGTGCCTCTTTCGAGGCATCGTGAAAGCAAAGCAAGGACGGTAGATCTCGTTGAATTGGGCACGAAACAACGCCGTGCTCGCTTCCGAATGTAGCGGCGAGAAGTTGGAGTGGCGCCCTCTACGAGTGACTTCACGGCCAGGACGGCGCTCGCTAGGCTGCTGCGCGCGCTCGTTCCCTTCGTGAATGCGTACTTATTGGATATGCCGGCTTATTTTTACTCGCATGCCTGAACGGCAGTTTCTTCTTCAAAACCGCGAGTCGTGAAAATTTTCGGCGTGGATATTGCAAGCTATGTAGAATTGAAGAGGTCTACTGGTTTTGCAATGCGTATGTGCGCAGTGTCTGTCCATAAACTTTGCGTAAAAAGAATGTCTGCAATTTCAACACACGAAGTTATGTATGATGCTCCGCAAAACACTTAACATTCACTTAGTGCTTAGGAATGAGAGATTGCATTTTACAAGGAAGAAAAATCTTGGCATTGGTATTTGATGTGAAAATTATAAACGCGTGTTAGAAGGAAACTGCTCAGCGAATCTCTTATGATGATGAATTCTTATTACTATGGTGAGTTGTTCTAGTCAAATATGGCTACTTTATTAATGCGTAAAAATAAGAGTTAGGCGCGCATATTGCATGAAAACGTTTGCTAATATTTTCACCGTTCTGTGAAACAGGCACCCAGAAAACGCATTGCTCATGGCTGTTAACACGACGGCGCGTCACGTAAATATATATATATATATACTTCACGAATACCACGACAGCCATCACCTAAAAGAAAAGTTACGTGGTTAAGATCGAGAGCCTATCAATTGCACACGAGAAAACGTTTCATAGTCACCCTCATGCAGTTGCCTTTATCGGCATCATGGCACAGCCCTCATGCGCTATCATGCGGTTTGGGCTTACGCAACTAAATCTACCGACTGTGGTTATGGCGAGGTACGTATTATTCGCGAAACCCATCAGTTCACTACAACTTGGAATTGAAACCATGAAGCAGTTCTTTAAGCGCCAATTGCAATGCCTATAGGGTATACTCGAGGCTATACAGCGCAGCTTAGGCTGCGCTGAAGAGGAAAATTCAAACGCCTTCTGCCTCACCATATCTCAATCCTGCGTTGTATAACACCCTCCCTCCCCAAACTGAGAACTATTCACTTCGTGAGTGCATAAAAGAGAACCTCACATACCCGCCTCATAGAGAAGACACCAAAAGCCTCAAATGAATTCACTTGATTTTTGACCTCCACAGCGGAATAATGATATCTTCAATAAGCCTCATACTGCTAATGAATGAGGCTTCGGCTTCTTTCGAGCTGCAGCCATACGGTCCAAAAGGCATATCTCACTAAAAAATTTGGGCCGAGCAGCCTGTGTCAGTTCGCCAAACAAATTCGTGATGTCTGTTCCTCAAGAAACAAGCAGAAATGAGTTGAACGTGCAGCACGAAACAGTGAATAAATATTGGTGCATTCCTTTGCGTATTCTGCAAATAGCTGTAAGCCTCATTTAGCTTTACTTCAAATTACCGCCACTTGACATTAACCGGTGAAGAACGGCCCAATATTGAGAAGCAGTTAAAGGAACAAGTGGTGCTGGTTGAATCTAAACTGCATTGTCAGATCCTAGTGTTACTGCCGAGCGTTTCTGTGAAGAAATGAAAGGAAGGAAGGAAAGGCAGGGAGGTTAACTAGTTCAGCACAACCGGTTTTCTACCCTACACATGGGGGCGGGATGAGGGGAATGAAAGATGGGGAGGAGAGAGAGAGAGCACATAACACAGCACACTCATCGTCAGTCACAGTCCGTCACTCTTGCGTGAAGAAATGAAAAACTATATATTATACTATGAGCTACTCGTCATAAGCAAACACGTTTTAATGGGTTAAAATCAAGGTAAATGTAGGAGTCATATGTAGGTATGGTATCCTAACAGGATTCTTATGTGCTATGTTTATGCGTTTATGCTTTTATTAGTCACGTGCTATTTATGCTTGTTTATTAGTCCCTCAATCTGCAAAGTCTACATCCACGCATGAAAAACACGCAATGGGCTTGTCCGAGCTCCTTCGGCTGGCACTGCAGCGTTGCCCTTGAGAAATAAATTGTCGTCTAGGAAATAAGCTCTTTGAATAAGTTTGCGCGAATGAAGACGTCGTAAAATGTATTTGAGATGACCGTCATAAGTATACCAGCACGGGGAACAAACGGAAACAGTGCAGAAGGTGCCCGGACAGCGCCCGAACGGTAGCAGACGACAGACGCGAGTGCCCTGACATCGCGCAAGCGGCGCTCGCAGCGCCCCTGTAGGTCGTTCTTGGAGAATCCGAAACTACAGTTGCAGAAATGTGCAGCGCCACATTAGAGTAACAGATGCCATTAACCTAAATAGAATTGAATGTAGCGTAAGTTAAGTACCTAATGACATTCAATATTTTACAAAATTTTATATTATATTTTGTAACGTTAATTAAAAAAGCAATAGGAAGAACTTACGAGCAAACTGCTCATCGGCAGTTGCGTATACGCCGAGCTAATCCCGCCAAAACCAACCCGTGCGGTGCGAAGGTTTTACGCTTGTCCCCTCGTCTCTCAAAATGACTCACATTCTCGTGAAATGGATCGAGGAAGACAAATGGGATGTCTATCCCATTAAATCGCTGGTCGACCCGCATGTCGGACTGAGGCTTTTGGAAGACCAGAGCGCATTCAGGGAATTGCGCGGGACGGTTCAGAACATACGCTGGAGCCCAAGTGACGATCCAGCGCCGGCAGAGCTTCTCTACATAGGTCAGTAGTATCAACTTTCTAAACTGTGTTTTATTTTTGTATTTTGCGTGTGTTATTACAGTACTACGTGTGTGGTGCTTGTTTCAGGTGAGCCACGGCATTTGGAGCGTAAGCGCGCCAAATTGGCCGCAGGTATTCCGATCGCCGGTACCCCACCCGCAGCAGTGGTTGACGAGGCAGCAGCCTCTTCTCGAGTGCGTGTAAGTTGTGTGGTGCACTGCAACATATAATGTGTTTTACCGTACTTCATGGTGCATGACACAAATGAAACAGCAAGCACTAGCCACAGGAACCGTGCCGCGAGACGTGCGTTATCCCCGGTTGTGTTCCTGACAGTCGTAACGAAACTTTGTCTATGCGGTGTTCAGTTTGTCACCTGCTGTCGGCCTGTAAAAAGGAGCTAGGCTCAATTTGAAATATGCGTGGTGTTTGGAGCTATTAAGGTAGGCTGGAAGTTTCATTGTGCAGGGAGGAAGTCGACTACAGTCATTTTCCATTATTGTAGCATTGAGGTCATGTCCGTAAAGTTGCACTAGTACAGTAAAATCTGCCTGCAATTGTGAGTTTGTGACTGACCAAAAAATAATTTTTTTTCTCTTTCAAAAGCCACCGTAAACTGCGGCACCGGTAGTTTGCTGTGGCAGGAAATATTGTCGCGGACAGAAAAGTGCTTGACAAAATTACTTCAGAAACACTTTACCACCTTGATTAAAGTAGAACAGTAGTGGAAGTAGAAGGTCAACGAGTGATATGGCATGACGTGGTCTCAATACCTTGTGTAGCAGTTTGAATCACAGCATAAATTGCAGCTCTTGCTATCGATTCCTCATAATTCCATCTAAGAAGTCATGCTTTATTAATTTTCTCCATCAAGTTTACTGGTTCATGTTCATTATTCTTTGTACAAAAAGTGCATGCATTGAGATAGTTAAGCAGGACATACAGCATGAGTTTGTTTTACATTCCAATTACAGCCAGTACCAGTTACAGTGTCAAAACACACTGAACAGGTGAGGCATTAACTAGAAGGTATTCACTCAATAATGGTGGTCATTGTATTTGTCTATGCTTTCCATCTTCCCTGGTAGAGCTTGTTTTAATTCACAATGTGCTTGTTTGTCTCAGATGCCACCTGTATTTTGAAGGCGAAGCATTTCTTGGCGATCATTTGCTACTTTGACAGTATCTATCTTCAGGGTGCTTTTTTTTAGCTGCCCCAAATTTTTAAAATTAGAAAAATGTAAATCTTGGTCACGTTATATTTACCATTCGAGTGTACGGATTGGCGGCCTCTAGATACAGAGCAATTTCCGCACTTACGTGCGGAATTAGCGAAGTTACGCTAATTAACTTTCTAATTATCAACAATAGGTGGCTACAGCAAATGAGTACTTTGGGGCCCGTCCTCGACACTACCTAGCCCAACGATAAAATTTTGAATAGCGGAGTTCATGTGGGAGCTCCGCGAACAATTAGTTCCCCGTGACAGGCTGCTTGAAACTGAAACTGGCCGCAAAAAGAGCGTCTGTGTCGTCGATGTCGCCATCCCCCTGCCTTTCGTCACGTCTCCGACGTCACCGCCGGTCCGGCCCAACGAGCAGCTTGCGTTATCTCCTTGCTGTCTGCGGCGTTGACCTAACGCTTCAATGCCGGCGGGCTGCCAAATTTACTTCGCGCTAACCCCGCTCCTTGGGCTTTTAGATACTGCAGGCACGGCGTCATATCAGTCTGTAGCGTCGACTGCGAACGCCGCACATAGCAAGGAGATAACGCAAGCTGCTCGCGGGCCTGACCGGTGCTTACCTCGGAGGCGTGACGAAAGGCAGGGGGGCGGCGACATCGACGACACAGACGCTCTTTTTGCGGCCAGTTTCGGTTTCAAGAAGCCTGCCAAGGGGAAATAATTGGTCGCGTAGCCCCCACATGAACTTCGCTATTCAAAATTTGATCGTTGGGATAGGTAGTGTCGAGGACGGGCCCCAAAGTACTCTTTGCTATAGTCACCTATTGTTGATAGTTAGAAAGTTAATTAGCATAACTTCGCTAATTATGCACGAAGTGCGGAAATAGCTCTGTATGTAGAGGCCGCCAATCTGTACACTCGAATGGTAAACATAACATAACATAAATAAGATATGTATCTTTCTAATTTTAAAAATTTGGTGCAGCTAAAAAAACCCTGTATCTATCTAGCCGCCTACGTCTTTGTGCTCTTATGGTCGTTTCGTTAACTTGGTATGTACCAAAATTGGCATACTATGACAAGAGTATATTACGAACACAAATGATCTCATGACATGTAGGTCATGAAACAGCTGTCTATGTCTTGGTGCTCTCATGGTCGTTTCGTTAACTTGGTAGGTACCAAAATTTGCGTAGTATGACAGGAGTGTATGATGAACATTAGTGATAGGTCATGTCATGACATGTGTGTCATGTAGGTCATGACAATGACCCAGTGAAAAAGGCTAAGACTCAAAAAACCACTTAAATGGGTTCGGACGTGGGTACTAAGTGAAGAAAACATTAAAGGATTATGGTAGAAGTCCTGACCATGACTGAGCAAAAATGACAATGGCTCAGCGAAAAAAGATTAATAGTCAAAAACCACTGAAATGGGTTTGGACGTGGGCAGTAGGTTAAGGAAAAGGCTAAAGGTTGATGGTCAAAGTCAGTCATGAGCATGGCTAAGGCTTTCACCTTAAGGTCTCTTAGGTGTAGCTAAGTGGACTCTTGAGGACTCGTGACATGAACATTATGACATGCATGTCATGTAGGTCATGAAAGAGCCGCCTACGTCTTGGTGCTCTCATGCTCGTTTCGTTAACTTGGTAGGCTCCCCTCCCCGCACATTGCTTCGCATAACATCGATTCCCACAGGGCGTGGGATCTGCTGGCTTTTTTTCTCTGTACATTTTCTGCTCCTTGCTTGCTTAGGGGCATGGTAAGTGGTGATCACAAGGGTTTGCAGGAAGGTAGAGGCTTGCAGTGATCTACAGGTGCTTTAATAAGGGATGTCTCTGGAGCCAACAATTTGTACAGGGGCCTTCCTCTGGACAAAGTTTTCTGTCGTAATGATGACTTTTGTTGAAATGCTGACTCGAGACATCCTTTGTATCACTACCGTATTTATTCGCCTTTTTTTCCAGAAATGTTACCCCTAATTATCTACCAACCTATATTCTTGATCAAAGAATCTCGAGGTATATTCGTGATCAAAGCTAGCAAATGTACCGAGCTAATGGAGTTCCACTGTGGAACAAGGCCGCCGCCCAAGCCGCGAGGGTCAAGGCCACAAACCAGAATGCCCCGGCATGCATGTTGATACATTACGTTGAAGCTGCAGTCAGGCAAAACAAATATAATGGAAATAGGAAATTTGCGGCAGTTAAAAATCCAACAAAAGCAGTAGCGTAAATAATAAGTCAAAATGTTCCTGGTTAAAGAAACACACTTGTTTATTGGTTGTCAGTTTGTTTTCCCTTTGCGGTGCCATTTTGCGATCATGTCTACGTGACGGTTTGCATTTGCTCTTGCGTGGCTGTGTGACAATGTCACGTCGGCAGAACTACACCGCTGACTTAAAGTGTCCAGGGGTACCTTTTGCCGAGAACTCCGACAACTTCGCCACTCAGTGCAAGTTCGTCATGAATGAAAAGCTGATTAGGGGTTGGAGGAAGCAGCGGGAGCAACTTTTAGCGCGCAACGGGCGGCGTCGTGCTTTTCGCGGCACAGCAATTGGGAGGCATGGTGCTCTCAAGAAAGAACTGAGGCTTCATGTAGAAGACAACGTTCCTGGCAGTTCTGACCAGTATGTGGCTTGTGGCAGCGACTAGCTGAGCCGAGCATATTGTAAATAAAGGTGTGTCATGTTCCAATTTTTTCTGTTTCTCAAAAGATATGGGTCGACCTATATTCTAATAATTTTTTAAAATTTCTCGGAGAGCATAATATATAGGGGTCGACCTATATTCGTGCTCGACCTATTTTCGAGTAAATACGGTCTAGTAAGTGGCGATGGAGTTCGCTAGGGATGCACATACAGAAATACATGTGACCGCACTCGATTATCTGCCGGCAGCCAAGAAAGATGGCAAAATGGGGAGCGCAGCCAACAGCAGCAAATAAGTGACAAGCTATCTTGACACCGGGGGTCAACAACAGATGTCACTGATGTAGCATGCAGCTTGCAAGCTCTAGACAGCTGTGTCGGCGTCTGTACAGCAGCCATAGAAAATTAGTCTTCTCAGAGAGAAGCCTCAAGACAAAGTGTAACTGAGCCTACATGTACTTGCAGTATCATTTTAATAGAGATGGCCGGTAGTGGCCTCTGGTCTATTAAACACACAGGGGCTTCATGCAAAAAAACAGCAAAAATCACTATTAGCGGTTGAGTGTCTACTTCGCACGTTGTGTCGATCAGCAATGCTGCTTGTGCATGGACTGCTATCCTGTTCATGTTCATTATATTATGTTTAATGCACATTAATAAGTGTTTTTTTGCTATGTGACAATTACCATTGTTTAGCTTCATAAAATTGCACATTTCAGGAATTACAGGACACACCATGCTGCACCTGCTCAAAGCGTGTGCAGGAGCTCGAGGAAGAGAATGAGCTTCTGAAAAAGTGTTTAGATTTGTCGGCACTTACGAAAGGTAATTTGATGAACATTTGCTTACATATTTATGAGTACATGATGAGTGCTGCTTGTAGCTAGACGGCATGTGTGTGTTTGTTGAGTAGTTTGCTGTCATGGTGTGGAAACTACATATGCCCTACCCATAGGAAAAAATATTTCGAGGTTTTTTAGTTGGCTGGTCTTTCTGCAATTGCATTGAGGCAGCTTTAAAGGAGCCATGACATGGTTGTCCAACTATTCTCAATTTACCACCATTAAAATAGAGGGGCCAATGTGCACCAAAGAAAAAAAGAAAATGGGCGCTTATCGCACATTTTAACCCGAAATTTTAACTTGAAATCTTTTCCCCTAAGTCCCTCCGATCGATAACGACCACCACTTTGTCCTGGCATTTGCGACATCAAGAAGTGCAAGGCTGCTCCTTTGTCATCTGTTTTGAAATTCCAAAACCATTTACATGCCATGTTGAATTGTTTTTGATACGCTCTTGCACATAACGACAGAGCCAGGGTGTTGCCAGTATTTCATGCGAGAAAAAGCGCATAAACCAGAGAATGCCTGCAAAAACTATTTTGGGTGATAGCTGAGATGCATATGGGGAAGTACCCTGCACAATACCACTCACAATTACCATTCAGAATACACTTTGTTTTGTCACTTGCCAGTGCTGTCAGGTTGCTGTATGCTTTAAATGTGATATGACAAATTCATTTTAAAATTTTCTGTCACACTGAATGTGGACGAATTTTGCCAGCTTGTTGTAAGACATATATTGTTTGGTAGCGACCTGCAGCCGCGAGTGAAGACCTCCACCGTGAGGCTGTCTGATCGGTGACTGGGTTATCTAAACACACTTGTGTAGAAGAGCTCTACTGACGCTCTGGAATCGCCAAACTCCAGGACACCATTCAGGCTAGAGCAGGAGTCGCGCATCGTTGGGAGTTTCCCCAGGGCTGGCTGAGTGCTGCTCACTTTTGATGGGTTGAACATGGCTTCCTTGCCAAGCAGCAATGTTCCCCTTTCTACTGGGACACCACTATAACAAGACAAGCAGCTGTGATGTCACAGGGCATTAATGAGACAGCGACATGAGCACAACAGAGAAGAATGAGCCGATTGAGCCACGTGGTTGACTGATACCCTGGAGTGGTATTTACAGACATGTCCTGGGACCCCACGTTTTGTATACCTGCCCTCTCCTTCGTAGCTACAGTTCTTACTGACACACAGCTATAGCTTCAGCCACCACCCATGACTAGATCTTTCAAATTGCAGGCAAAAAACGGAAGACACTTTGTCGAGACTAAAGTGTGAAATGGCGGAAGCATGACACCATTGCCAATGGTGATTTGGGGCGTCGGAAACACCACAAAGGCACACAACTCGCAGCTTGCAACAGTGACACCGCGTTCCAATGCCAACACCGCGTTCTGGGAGACCCGCTGCGTGACTCTATCTCTCTCGCTCTCATAGCTCGCAAAACCTCTACCTCGCAGAGCAAGAGTGTACAAACGCCCCAGCTGTGGACGAAGACGACGACGCTTGAACACAATCATAGTTCGCATAAATGCATTGTCTGCAGGCGTGACTGTATAGCCTAGTGGTTACGACGCTCGCCTTGGGAGCGGGGGTACGCTGGTTCTAATCCCGCCTCGTCAAGAAATTTTCTTTTCTTTCTTCGTAGTTTCTTGCTACGCGAGCCAATCAGGAGGCGCGCACCTGTGCTTAGCGACAGTGTCGTAACAACAAAGAGGTGACCAATCAGGAGGCCGGAAAGCTGTGACAGTTTCTGCTAACGGTAGATGAAATTGACAATGAGCCATTAAAGGCTTTCGCCTTGATATACTGGGCCTGGAAAGTGCTGCTATCCATTGCAGAGCATCAGCCACAAGATCTACGGCAGCAGTTTAGTGTAAACAGACTCAGCGGAGGCTGTGAAAGCTTTGGCTGGCCCACTGGTCAAACACCTGTGGTCTATCACATCAAGCTTTTGGCTAGAACCATATAGTGTAGGGCTGGCGGGCACAATATCTAAGCACAGGTGGACTGGGTCCTCGGGCACATGGGCGCAGCAGGGAAACGGCACTGCCCATGGAGCAGCATGTGTTCTTCTGAGAGTCTTATCTTGACCACGACTACCTGGTTGTTAACGCTCCTCACATGCTGAACCACTCAGAGGTATGCGAACACTTCAAGCAAGAGGCCAGGTGATGCTTACACTCAACCATACCACCAAAAAACCACGCCTTGCCTCATGGTCTGCCACGCGAAGGGCAAATTCCCGTACACCAGGTGCAAGCTTGTGCCACCTAGACTGGACGTACTACTTGCAAAATGGAGGCACTTTTGGGGGAACTCCTTCGATGATACCCACGCGATGGTGTTCATATAGACGGCAATGTTCTAACCATGTATGGGTGTTGTCCTATAGATGACTGCCCAAATATTAGACACTTGTGTAAATGTTCAGGCCTCGATATAATCCGGCATAAATGCAAGCCCAAGGCTGTGGGAACCCTTAACGACTGGCTATACTGTGCAGGCGACCCATGCGGCAATCTAATTGCGCTGTGGAACTTTGTCAAAGAGGCTGGCCTGCAGGGTCAATAATAATATTGATGTACTCTTCCCTTCACCCCACTAAGGCCTCAGGTAATTATGAGTGATTAAAGATGTATTCCTCCATTCATTCATATCGTTTAGCATGCAATGCATAATTCAAGCTAGAAAAGTTTGTTAGTTAGTTAAATTGGATTTTATGGCGCAAAAGCGACTTAGGCTTTGCTGTGCCAGTCACAGGGTGGTAAAGTCATGGCACCTTTAAGGTTATGCGGCCACTCTTCAAATACCCAAGTTCCATATAAGAGGGCATCTTTCAATTTAATTTTTGAGAGAGGCCCTACACGCTCCTTTCCTTATTTAAAAATTATACTTGTACCTTTCTTAATTGAAAAGTAGGACTAATTTGTAGCCATACTCCATGTGAAATTGCAAGAAGTCGATACACCTTTACAAATCGATTTCGCATTGGTAACAATTCCTTTACTTTCTTTGCCTCATACTATGTTTTCAAGTTGTAGAATTTTGCTCCATGTTAACTGGGCAGAGGCTCCGACAAGGGGGCTGTGCGACATCTGGTGAAATGCATTTGTATACATTATGCTGGGTGTCTGCCAAACTTCATCCTCGAGTTCTATGACATCCTCTGCTACTTTGACTATAGAAACCAATCGATTTTAGATATCTTAAGACAAAAGAACTTAAACTGTACCTATGAAAAGCTTGCCTAATGAATGACCACTGTCATTCCTTTAACCCTTTCAGTGCCGAATCTCTTTAACATGCAATCTTTTTAACATGCAATGCGTAATTTAAGAAAAAAATTTGGTGTCATGGCCTTTTTAAGAAGGTCCTGTTCTTTTGATGCTTTTAACTGATTAGTTTGAATATGTGGAGAATAGAGCTGCAAATTCATGAATACCTTGCATTGAGGTACCTCACACTTATCGAGAGAGGAAAGAGAATGCTGATTTAAGAAACGCAAATGCTGGCTTAAATGCTCCTCTGGCCTACTACTACTACATTGTGCGAGAGTAAGGAGAGAAAAGTATGGGGTGATGATTGGTGTAAGAGGACATACAGATATAATGTTAAAAGGTTCAATACTAGCACGGACTTTTCGAGCATTCAAGAAAATTAAGTACTTGTATAATTTAATTAGCTGCTTAGTAGATGTTTCTTGGCATTTATTGTTTGTGCTCAGTTTACAATCGACAATCTCTAAGCTACGGTGGTCCTTTCGTTAAAAAATGTTTAAATAAAAGCTGCCCTGTGTTTAAAGACCAACTGAAGCAAACTGTTACTTTGGGTAAATTGGCAATAAATGTATAGTACATTCTATTGAAGCAACTTTGGCAAAGTTGCAGAGCTGGTAATTGTGTAACTTTATTTTTGGAAGCCTGTACCTAAATGGGCACTGAACCACCCCTCGAGCTTTGTGAAAAAACAGTCCACGGACAGCATATGTTGCTGTGAACATCTCAGCCAAATTTTGCAGTCGTGCGCGTTGCGTGGAGCTTGCAAGTGGAGCGCCAAGTCAACTTTTTCTCAAATGCTCTTTTGCACAGAAGCCTTCTCATTCTTGTCAGTCTGCCTTATTTTGTAATATTGCAGATTCCCATGCATGGCTGCTATTGGCCAATAGCTGACTTTAGCCAAGAAGGGTGTTTGGATTAATGCGCTTCCTCCTAATTTCACTGTGTATATTATTGAAGCATAGACAGGCTGATGTAAGTGAAAATCTGCTTTCAAATTATTGATAATAATTACATACTTCCCAAAGAAGCCGACCATCGTCTACTCATGCTCGGCCACAGCCGCCTGCGTAGAAATGAAGCTTTGGTCACCCTGCTTATCGGTGTCATAGCTGTCGGGTCTCGCTAATTTCTACTAGTTTTGAACACTCAGCTAGCCTCGAACCACGTGAAACTTAAGGTCAGACCACATGCACTCTTGCCAGCATGCGCTCACTCCTGGCTGCTTCTGGTTAGACACCTTGACAGACTTCGCTTCATTTTGAGTTATTTGACAGTGCTTCAAAATGCGGAAGTTGGATGTGGCTGCTATCCGTTGGTCAAGTCGGAGCAGGACAAAGCCCGTCCACACCACGAAGCACGGCAAGACTTGAGCATATGAGCGCCTGTTGTGCGCCAAGTAAATGTTGCGCATATGCACTACAGTTGCATGTAGCTATACTGTCTGCTGCGGGGTGTTGCGACGAGTCCGCTCACTGAGGACAACTGCGTTTGGCACGTCGTAGGTTCCAAAATCAGAAGTAGTGGTGTCTACGTGAACATGCAAAATTAAATTTGAGCTGCGTGCCACATGGACGTTCAGTAGGCGGAGCATTGTGGGCATGCTCTGCACCGCTGTAGTGTTTGCAGTGCTAGGCATTGAAGGAGCATGAGCACCAAGGAAGGGATGTTTGATTGCCAATAACTCCGCTACTGCTAAATGTATTAAAGTATTTTTTTTGCAACAAAGTACTTCTGAAATAGTCTATTTTAAATTGAAATGCATTTCTCCACTTCGATAAAAACTGGTTCAGGGCACATGTGCACACACCTCATGGTTAGCAGATATGTAAATCCCTGTGCGTCACCTCCAAGATTTTTCCATGCATCGCAGGCGGCACCTAATCTTGGAGGTTATGCCAAGGAATCACGTGCTACGAGTTATGCCTCACTTTCAACCAGCGATAATGGTAGCATTTTTTCAGTATCAGTATCAATAACGTCTGCTTTTGCAAGCCTTTTGTGATGCCTTCACTTATATTTAAAATATAAAATTTTGGATGGAGATTGCTATGAAGCTAGGCTTTTCGTGTTGCCCAAAAGTTTGTTACAGTTGGCTTTTTAAAAACTGGTAGTACAGTGGTATTTGTATTGAGCTATTTATGCTCTTTGCAAATGCGTAAAAGTTGTGCCAGCAGCTGCGCTGCTACAAGCTAATCTTTTTTGCTCCAATAGCAGGAATTGTTAAATTTCTCTGTCCATTACAGACGCCGCCAAAATGGTCAAGCGTCTGAAGTTGATGACAGAGGCCAAAGAGAGAGAGCAAGCTGTGGTGCCCAGTGTTAAGGTATCCAACACTTGAATTGCATTTGTAGTAAAATTGTTTTGCACATTACTGCATTGCAATAGCTTGGCTATAATTTTTTTTTCACTTTCGACTGCAAGCAGACGAGGCTTTTCAAACAAATTAAACTTCAGTAATTTGCAGCCACATACCTGGAATGGTAGGTTATTTGTACTTTAAGATCTTTGTATGTATTCCCATTGTGATCTTTGTGATCATAGTAATCTTTAAGATCTTTGTATTCTTTCCCATAGTGGCACCCTAAGGCTTACACATAGTAATGCACCCATTCATGCATATTCCTTATGCGTCGGGCGGTGTGTGCTCTACTTTAGTACCATAACCCAGTTGGATTGTTGAAGTTGTTGTGTGTCGTTTGTTGGAAGATGCACAAATTGGAAGTACTGAAAGCGCTGCTGCATACTAATACATAGCAAAATTCTCCGTGCCAGAGGTTCATAGATTTATATCTAGACGAAAATAATGTTCCTGTGTAATTATACCAATGGTATGATCTGTTTTACAAATCAGGCTTAGATCTGTGGGTTATGGAGCAATGCTGTATTACTCTCTCCAATTGATAATCATACATATAAGGTTCTCTTGTTCTTGCCACTTGCGCTTCACTTTTGTTGTGTGCATTTTAACAACTCAAACCACTACAGCTATTATTTAAAGTAGTCGCATGATGCTTTCAAGATTTTGTTTTATGTGTCCTGGACCTTAAAACCTTGGAGACATATTGGCAAGCGTCAAAGCACCCTAGATAATTGACTTCTTTGAGCCAGTTTCGATTTGTTTTTCCCAGGAGATGTACGGGTCCTCACATTTTGACACAGAAGGTGGTCACATGGGAGAAGGACATTGCAGCATTTTGGCACTTGCTTCAGCTCACTCAGTGGTTCGTTATCCTGCTACATTTGACTGCACAAAACAGCATAGCAGACCAAGTGAGCCGAAGTGGTTGTGTAGCGTCGCAATGCTCTGCTACCACATGGCCACCTTCTGCGTCATGATGTCAAGACACATACACCTCCTGGGAAAGAAAACTGAAATCGGTTCGTCAAAACGCTCTTATAGTAAATTTTTAGGCTATTATTATTATTTAAACATTATGCAGCACTATCGAGGTCTAGGACCTTCATTTAGCCCAAGAAATGAAAATGTCATACCAGTACTCACTCAGTCCAGAACTCCAAATTTTTTGTTCCCACAAATTATTTAACTACCCTGCAAGATGCAGGCAGGGCCCCTCTGGATCAGTCAATGCATACCATCTTCTATACTGGTGATCCCATCGTAATGAAAATCAGTGGTGCATTTATCCTATCATTGAGCCAAGTGTATACCTTGTTCTTTATTAAGGGGACACTAAAGACACCCTAAATCAACCTAAACTGATGAAGCATCTTTTCAAATCTTCATTTCAGATAATTTCATGAAACTAGGTTGATTATTAGATAAGAAAATGAAGCTCAATGTTTCCCAAAACTCTAGTGCTGATGCCTCATTTGACATCATGGATTTCAAGTGCTCTTACGAACTTGGGTCATTTTGGCCCAGTAAATGTTCTTGAAGCTTTCTATTTTCGAGCTTTGGCTCTTTTATAGTACAATGAGAAACGGGTTTATTTGTAAAAGAAAAAAAAGTAATCCCAAGCAGACACCATCGAAATGTGACGTCAGAGCAAGCTGGTGCGAGAACTTGAAGGCAGCAGTGCCACCAATATTTTGTCTTGTGCCTTTTAGAGATAACTGTGCCTCTTGTCACAGTACCCGCGAATCTTTTTTATTGTGGAAAGGTCATTTACAAATATGTCTGAAATTATTCCCTTTAGTGCTGATCTGCTGTGGTTGCTTAGTGGCTTTGGTGTTGTGCTGCTAAGCACAAGGTCATGGGATCAAATCCCGGCTGTGGTGGCTGCATTTCAACGGAGGCAAAATGCAAAGCCATCCATGTACCGTGCACTGGGTGCAATTTAAAGAACCCCATGTAGTTGAAATTAATCCCGAGTCCCCCACTACGGCGTGCCTCGTAATCAGATCGTGCTTTTGGCACGTAAAATCGCAGAATATAGAATTTAATTTCTCTTTAGTGCTCCTTTAAGCTGTAGCATTCATTACCTCTGTAAATATCACCCTCAAGGTGTCCTCCATAAATATTTAACAAACATAGTAGATATGTTTCTACAAAAGGTGAGGCATATATGGCTACTGTCATGGCCTCATTGTGGTAATGCACCACAGATGGTCTTCAGTTTCTCCAGTGTTTCCTTTCACATGAAAAAAATTGGCAGTGCAGCCAGCCTTTGGAGATGATTGGTGATGCTAATGCGATTACCATTCTTTCTTACATTTGGTGTTTAATTAGTGATGATACTTGATGAGGCTTCTTATGATAGTGAAACTAACGAGAAAGAATTGTGAGACATTGGCGAGGGATACTTGCTTCTTAAAATTGTGCTTGTGCAAAAACCTGGGTCCACTCTGATCTGGTGCAGCCTGTGCTTTACGAGTTGATTCATTTCATTGATGAGGTGGTGGTTGGCACACCCTGCCTTTGTGGCTTATGTACACTTTGTACAGTTGAGTAGAATCGCAGATTACTTCTAGGGCACAGCAAACGAATCTGATGTGTAGTAATTACGTTATTGTTGACAGTCTTCCTTTTCACATCCCTACTGATGTTTACCGACATAAGCAGCAGTTACCCAAGTTGGCGCAAAAGAGGTTCATTAAGAGCAGCACATTCCCAGGGTCACGTAGCCCGTGACCCAAGCTGGTCCAATGGCTGGTTATGAACCATTTTCTCTCAGCATAGTAGCACGATGCTTTACTCATTAGACCATGGACTATCCAGTAACCCAAGTTGGCAGGAAAACGGTTAGGCATAGGCACCCCAAAGTATGTGAAGTATCCTAAGAATATCTGAGTTGCCTGAATGTTTTGGATAGTTTGGTTTACTTATATTTATCTTGTTTGTGCTGAATAAAACCTTGTTTTCGTGAAGCATGTGATATCCAAACAGCACAAGAAACTATGAAACTAGTCAAGTAAAACTGGCGTTCTATCTTCAGAGTACGGCTGTTGTCTAAACATGCTTAAAATCCTAGAAACAACCTTGCTAACATTTACTTAAACGTGCAGATCGACATAGGTGGAGGAGTCCTTGTGGAGGAGACGGTTCTGGCCCAGCTCACAACGGCCTGCCATGGGGGGCCCGGGAAATTCGCAAGGGCCTTGCTGCGCCATGTTTTTACGGAGGAGGAGCTAGTCGGCCGCTCACTCTTTGGTACCAAAAATACCAAGGGGCAAAAAGAGGCCCTTGACCCGACCAGGGTCAACGCTGTGATAGGTAAGTACCCTGCATGCATTCCAGTTGCATTCTTGTATTGAGTTTGTATTTAAAATTAGCAACTTGCCGTTAGCATAACAAATGACTTTCAAGTAGCCTGTGTCTGTAACTGCATGCTAGAATAGCCTACCATTTGGAATGCCAGTTCATATGATCTCAAGTGACATATATCACAAGAAAGACAGTAACCTCCACAGTCAAATGCTCCTAAACTTTAAAAGCTGCCTCAACTGCTAGAAGTTGATAGCACCAGTCAAAATGTGCATTTGTGCATTAGTAGGGCTACTTGAGTGTGATTGCAATGAAGAGTTCTCTGTAAAGCATGCTACCTATCTAGTGGCATGGAAGTATGTGCTTAAGTAGCCTGAAAGTGTTATTATACTATAGGAATTATGAAAAAGCTATGCTCAAGTACAGTTATTGCTAAACTCAAGTGACAGCATGGCTACAAAACTTCAGCAGTCAAAATGGCCCTCCAGGTTCTGTAATGCAAAACACAGTGGTTTGACCTATTTTAATTAACAGACCACATTGAATTATAGTTGCTCCTGTCTTGAAGGAGGTCCATGTGGTGGCAGACAGTAACCTTTCAGCAGAAGGAGATTAATTGTATGCTTGGTGAAGTGCACCAATGTCATGAGTCGGACGCCGGCGGTACACGAAAAAGAAGACGACAAAGATTGCGGAGCGTTCCGAACGGCGCGAGCCAAGGTGTGGTCGAGGCAGAAGTGAGGCGAAGCACCATTATCGACGTGGCTCTTGGACGGGAAGGTCGCTTCGTCAGCTATGCTCTGACGACGGGAGAACGGAGAACCCGGCCACAAACCCGGCCGCAAGAATCCCTCTTCCTCAGCCGAGCCCGATCAACCGATAATCACCGGGACACTGGGCCGCCACGCACATCGACGGAGGGCGAAGAACGCTTCGGTAGGCCTAACCAGGCAATTGACACGGCAGCGGCGGCTACCGGGGCACCAGCCACGTACTCGGTCAGGTCAACGGAACCACGAGTCGTCGGAACTTACGGCATCAGCGACACCCCGAATGAATACGACTTGGACCCGACGATAGGAACTTCAAGTTGACGGTCCGTAAGAACCCGCATTTCTGCTTTGCGACGCAGCTAGGCTGAAGCTAGGGTGGCCAGACTTTGATGAGTCAGGGCTAAGACTGACTTAGAGACCTTAAGACGGCTAGAAATCGAAATAGAATATTTATTGGTAGTTTTGTATTTAGTCCGAATTTTGTATTTCTCACTGAGCGAACATTTTTGTTAAATTATGGCTTTAGTTTTGTGTGCCTCGCGCTTTTACCGTCCTTGTACATATTAAATCCTTGTTTGCTGTGCTGCCAGTCGTATCTCTCCTCCCTCGAGGGTAATGCCTGTGCGCAACCCTCCTGCTCCCAAGTAAGAAGGTGACAAAAATTGGCGAGCCTGCCAGTATACGGCCCCCAATTTTTGTCACCTTCTTACTTGGGAGCAGGAGAGTTGCGCACAGGAATTACCCTCGAGGGAGGAGAGATATGACTGGCAGCACAGCAAACAAGGATTTAATATGTACGAGGACGGTAAAAGCACGACGCACACAGAACTAAAGCCATAATTTAACAACAAT
Organism: Dermacentor silvarum; assembly: GCF_013339745.2. Classification (NCBI taxonomy): domain Eukaryota; kingdom Metazoa; phylum Arthropoda; class Arachnida; order Ixodida; family Ixodidae; genus Dermacentor; species Dermacentor silvarum. The sequence continues at coordinate 161,709,542 of NC_051157.2, read as the reverse complement.
TTTCGCTCAGTGAGAAATACAAAACTCGGACTAAATACAAAACTACCAACAAATATTCGATTTCGATTTCGGAGCCTAGCTCCGTCTTAAAGTCTCTAAGTCAGTCATAGCCCTGACTCATCAAAGTCTGGCCACCCTAGCCCCGGCCGAGCTGCGTTGCAAAGCAGAAATGCGGGTTCTTACGGACCGTCAACTTGAAGTTCCTCTCGTCCGGCCCAAGTCGTATTCATTCAGGGTGTCGCTGATGCCGTAAGTTCCGACGACTCGTGGTTCCGTTGACCTGACCGAGTACGTGGCTGGTGCCCCGGTAGCCGCCGCTCACGTGTCAATTGCCTGGTTAGGCCTACCGAAGCGTTCTTCACCCTCCGTCGATCTACGTGGCGGCCCGGTGTCCCGGTGATTATCGGTTGATCGGGCTCGGCCGAGGAAGAGGGATTCTTGCGAAGAGGACCGGAACCATGAGCAGCAGCAGCCGGTCCCAGGAGCTTCGCCTGGACGTCTCCGAGGTCTACAGCTACACCTGGACCTTGCCAGCGTCACGAGCTTTGTGGCCGGGTTCTCCGTTCTCCTGTCGTTAGAGCATAGCTGACGAAGCGACCTTCCCGTCCAAGAGCCACGTTGATAATGCTGCTTCGTCTCGCTTCTGCCTCGACCACACCTCGGTTCGCGTGATTCAAGCGCTCGCGCCGTTCGGAACGCTCCGCAATCTTCGTCGTCTTCTTTTTCGTATACCGCCGGCGTCCGACTCATGACAACCAAGCATTTTCTTACATTAAAACCTGGGCTAATGCTGCCTTTTTTCACAATAATCATGCCATAACCTTACTCAATGCATTGCTGTGAGAACAATAGCTGTTAAGTTACGTGGCATAATTGTTTGGTTGTTTCGATCAAAGTACCAATAGGGACACTTGCCAGCTTCGTTGTCAACATTGCTATGTTTAGCGATGTCCATTCATTCTAGGCACTCAACCTATTTATTAACATGCAATTCATCACATTGTATTCTAAGATGTGGCAAGAACAAATGCATTTATTTGAGTTTTCCCCATGTTTAAATAAAATGAGCAGCACTGAATAGGCTCTTGGCAGCTACTGTCTAAAGCTTTTTCCAGACCATGAGACATGTTCACAGCTCCCACTCAGAAATTATTGGAAATGTCTCCTGCTTTCTTACTCCAAGGGCGCACTTGCCTGTTTACAGCGTTACTAGCAACCAGTGCTCAAGTACTATGCGTTTACATTTATAGAAAAATTGAATGGGCTTTGTAGGGGCTCATGTTTAGCCCTTTTAGGATCACATATTTTCTGGAATTATGTCCCCCAATTTAAGGGTTATATTTTTTATTGTGGATTTAAGTTCTTCAGAGTGACTTTTCAGAGGAAAAAATGGGCAAATAATTTTTTACGTCACAAAGTGACAAAAGTTTCTTAGTGTCCGAAGTTTTACAGCATGTTTATTGTAGCATGCAGGACAAACTAGCATAACTACATTTTTAAATGTAGTGACTTCACAAAACATTAAACTAGGGGAAGCAGGAATACTTCCAAACTACTGCGGTGATGGGCACCATAGAGCGAAGAGAAAGATCAGTTTTGGAGGAAGCCAAAGGGCGACAGCCTAATCAGGATTTTTGTAGAAGTCACAGAAGGTTGCAGAATCTGTAACGTGATGCTAGGTGACACTTCATTCTGAAAAGGCATGCTTTTTTATACGTTCTGTCGCCGCCTCATACGTATGGCCGTGACCACACGACTTGTTTCTGCCATTGTACATGCATGGCAGTGACCCTCAAAGGGTTAGCGAAGCCAGTTCACTTACATATTTCTCTCGGAAGACTGATCATCTGTTTGTATAGCTGTCATGTTCTGCCTGTGTTAGCGTAACCAGGTTGGTGCGCAACTGCAGTAAATCCTCGTTATAACCAGTATTTTCTTTAAAGTAAAGAGGCATAAGAATGGCCATTATAAGGCAAGAAGTGCACTCCAGTAGCATATGAGCTCGTAAATCAAATTCTAATATACCATACTCAATTCTGGTTGCATAACCGTATTTGGAGCAAGGAAAAGTGCAATGAAGTGCTGCGCATTTTAGTTATGAAAGTTGAGATGGATGGATGGATGTAAAACTAATGAAAATCCTGAGGTACGCGACTCAGTGAGCAGCGGGCCACTCCCACGTTGGGACAGTCAGGCCATGCCCGACTGCCGCATCGTGGGCCCTCTGGACAGCCCATAGTTACGCCCCGGCATCGGGGCTCTTGATAGTGGAGAGCCACTTGTCCTCATTGATTTGTTCCATGCCTCGCAACGAGGGGCAACGCCAGAGCATATGGACTAGGCTGGCGAAGTCATTGCAGTGTCTGCAAGAACTACTGGCATAAGTGTCAGGATAAAGCTTGTGTAATAAAGCCGGGCTGGGATATGAACCTGTTTGCAATAATCTGAGGGTCAATGCCTGCACTCTATTTAACTTCTTGTGAGGAAGGGGAAAGTCTCTCCTGCCGAGATAAAAGTTCAGAGAAATAATTTTAGTTGCCAGTATACGTTTAAGTTTTTTCACGAACAGTATGAAGTCTTTTTTTCCGCTATTTTGTTCTAAGCAAGCAAAGTTCACATTTTTCACATCAAGGATATTCATAAAGTTATTCTGTCACAGTGGGCTTTTTCTGTTTGCCTTCTGCATATTGTACTAAGTGGAGTCCTCCAGTGCCACTCCACTTTGAAAGCTGGTCATTCTCTGCAGTTGAACTCGCGAAAACTTTGACTAATCAAAACAAATGAAACACTTTCATTATAACAGGGTGTACTGTATGTCACACTCTTGCATGTGGAACATTGGTCTTAAACCTCATGCTGTTTTCCTTTTTTTTGCAGGCTTTACCTGTCACAAATTCCCCGCAACAAACATGGCCTACATTAAAAACACTCTGGCCTCACTGCTTGCAAGGGACATCAAGTGTCAGGAGGAGTCCAAAGCTGTGGACAGTGCAAGTGTGGTGCTCCCGTAGCCGTCAACATTTAAAAAAAATTATTCTTACAATGTTTCACCTGAACAGCCCAGAACATTTTTTATCATACTGTTTATCTAGTCACCTGAAAAGCCCAGGTTGGATGGTTGACACGCAAGTACTGTGCTGTGAATAATAATTAATTGCACAAGTGTTGTGCTTAGTATTTTAGTACATTTTATGTTAATTTTTAATATATTGCTACCAAAGATAGTGTTTCTTGACTATTAGGTATTTCGGGTCATTTCATGCCAAGACTTCCATGACAGCACACCATTTCAAGTTTGATAAAGTAAAAGTAGGCACATTGAGAAATATTACAAAAATTTGGCTTCATACGTGCACCTGAAAGCGGAATGTGTTCTATTGTCAGAGTGGTTCTGTTTAAGTAAAACTACATATTAACATAAGTTCGTAGTAATGATTTATTTGCTATTTCAAAACAGTAAGAATTAAGAGGTAAAAGTTTACTTAAATTCAGAGTGCAACAAAAGCTCTCGGGTCAGGCAAATATGTGCTTTGTTTCATGTGCGCATGAAATCTGATGTTTTGCAAATTCTTTCATTCTAACTTCTTTTGTAGCACTGATCAAAACTTAAATGGAACTCACATGAGGAAAAACATTTTTTAGTCTTCCAGCAGGTCACTAATAGCCACGGTCTATCAGATAGAAATCTTAAGCAGTCAAAATGAATAAATCGCTTAGTATGTAATGACCTGCCCAGGAACCTAGTAATCATGGCAGAAAACGCAACTGGATCGTGCACCAAGCAATGCAGCACCCATAAACTGCTGCCATGGCACAACTTATCGTAATTTCCATGTTATTTAAAAGGTAGGTAATGTTTAGTAAAATTGGCACACACCATTTAACCAATAAATAAGAGTGTCTGCAGTGGGCTTATGCAAATTGTGCCATGATTGCTATGTCACTGGGTACCCAATAGAGAAAGCAAGTAAATTTTTAATGTTTACGGTCATGCTAGTCTGCTTGTATATTTATTTTCTATTTATTACAATTTTGACAAATGTGTTTTACTTTAGGGCCTTTACATCTTTCCGTATTCAATTTCATGATTGTATCAAGCTGCTGGTAGTTTGTAGATTACATTAAGAAGTTTTTGATCTCAAGGCACACATGGCTGTACAGTTTAAAAATGTTTGGCTAAAATAAACACTTCATCTAGAAAAAATGGTTTTTGTCCACATCAATTTTGAACTGTTGATTTTGTGGAGTATTGACTGTGTGTTAAGCCAATTCAAAAATGGGACAATGGTTCTGCTAGAAACTCTAGAATATGGTTTATTACAGGCTCAAGTGATTTCAGTAGTGATGCTCAGCACTGCGGTTTCAATATTGATGAAACTGCATGGTTCAATAATACTTCAATGGGGTTTCAATATTGATGTTCAACACTGCTCCAATAATACTTCAATGGGGTTTCAATATTGATGTTCAACACTGCTCCAATAATATTTCAATGGGGTTTCAACATTGAAGTTCAACAAAGCTCCAACATTATGTCAATGGGGTTTCAATATTGGAATTCAACATATTTCAACAATATTTCAACAGGCTTTCAATATTGACACTCAACACATCTTCAACAATGCTTCAATGGGCTTTCAATATTGACATTCAACGTGGTTTCAACAATCCAACAATGACTTCTCAAATTGAAACGACTCAATGATGTTTCTACGAAATGTCGCGGGCCAATTTTCAACACCTCTCAACAATTTCCTCAATAATGTTTCAACAAAGCCTCAATGTGGTTTCAATGCCATTTGTTGACGTTGACCAATGACTTTTCAACAACATTTCAACAATTTTTTTTGTAAGGGATTACTGCTTGGAAGTAACAGAAACATTCTACGGAGGGAGGAGAAGCGGTGGCAAGAAAGAAAGAAATGGTCAATAGTCTCCGGTTGATTACAAAACGAGCAGACATCAGTGATTGATAAACAGGATCTATGAAGATAAAAATTTAGGCGGGGAACACTGCAGCGGAAAGTTGACAGCGCCACCTCACATTGGCGTGAAAGGCACTTGTTCGTGTTCCACCGAAATTTTAAATGTGCAAAATCGTCTGAAGAAAGCATGGACGAGTCATGGCAACTCAGCAATAAAAGACGTTTAAATCTAGCTCCTGTTTTAAAAGAGAAATCAGGAAGAATATTTATGACCGGACCATTTAGTGATGTCGAAGCGAGCGAGTCAGCTGATTCATTTAAAAAGATTCTACTATGTCCGGGGACCCAGACAAAGCGGACTTCGGATAAATTTTCTGGGGCAAGAGTCGAAAATATACTCAGTAGGTGTGACTGATTATTGGAAGTTAAATGTGTACAGACCGAAAGCGCATCTGTAACAACTAATACCTTAGAAGTCTGTGGACCCAATTTTCGGATGGCAAGAATAACTGCCAGAAATTCTGCAAGAAATATTGGAGTGTAATCAGCGAGACGGAGAGCAAAAGACCAGTTGAGTTGATTCGAAAAGATGCCAACACCAGCCTTCTCTAAATGTTGTGATGCGTCCGTAGAAATAACCAAATGAGACGGAAATTGACTAAGATGGTCTTGAAGGAGACCTTCAAGTATGCGTGCAGGAAGAAGTTTTGCGTGTTTTGGAAAAATATCATCAAAAGTGAGTTTTATTTTGTATGAATTAGATATTGGAGAAATCAGGCGCGGTAGGCTAACTTGAACTTTTGATAACAGCGATTGAACAAAAATAACTTGTGGCTGTCGGTAACGTCGCCATCCTGTTCTGAAAAATGATTCTGGTGAATTGATGAAAACGGGTTGCAAATTGGAAAGGGGTGTATCATAAAGCTTCAGGAAAGTCAGGACAGTAAGTTGCTTAAATCTGTAATCAAGCGGAATAATTCCAGACTCCAGATAAAGAACATTATTAGCCACAAAACTTGGCAGCCCGAGGCAGAGACGCAGCGCTTGCCTTTCCAGTAGAATTAAAGGTCTTTGCTTGTATGCTGCACATCCTGAAAAAAGAACACAACCAAATTCTAGAATGGGGCGGACGTAAAGCTTATAAATCTTCAGCAACGTAGATCTACGCATCCCTGTGTTTTTATTGCTGAACCGGCGCAACAATGCCATTGCACGTTCTCCTTTATTAGCATTTGCTTCTATTTGCTGCTGCTAGTTTAGCTTACCATCATAAGTTATCCCTAAGTACTTCAAAGTTGGAACTTGCGGAATCGGCTGATTACGATAATGAAGAGAAATAGAGACAGGATTTGACAATGGAAACACCAGTAGAGCGCATTTCTTTACGTTAAGCGAAAAAGACAGGCCGTCCAGCCAGGACACGAGTTCAGACAAATAAGATTGCAAAATTTGGTATAACGTATTAATATCCCCTGCTGATGAGAAAAATGCAATGTCATCAGCATAGAGATAGAGTTGTTGTCTCGTCACCTTTATTTGGCTGAGCCACGCGCTGAACGAAGACGACGCGCCCAGTGATGATGATTATGTACAGGTGAAGATGATGAAGGATTAATATTTTCCTCACAATATATTTATCAGTATGTCGCCAATGCAGCCTGCGTCAGAACAGCGGTCTGCTTGGAGAACATGCAGCTCATGACCGTTGCATATCACCTCGCATAATTTTTTCATTCTTAGAAATCATGTGTTGACAGAGCGGCTCCCTTATGTAAATATGAACTACTGATGTGAGTTCTATTTGAAGCTTAAACGCTGACGGGTATATGCTCAATTAGACACCATGTGTGCTTCCCGGTAAACGGGTTCCCTCGAGCTAAACTAGAACTGCCAAATATATATTTTATCTCTGCCTGACGCGAATAACTGTGCCATAGTACATTCAACCATAAAATAACGGATAAAACTGATCCTCTTGAAACATGCATTCAGAGATAAAAACCTTTTACAAGACAACCTTGCCCATTGAACCCGCCCAGATAGCAACATTGAACAGCCCTCTTGTTTACGCTCAATCCAGATTTTGTGGATGGCTTCCCGAGTTTTGTCCACCTGGCCCAGGCCTCGTCCAGATGTACTGTATTCCGACCGGTGAAATTATGAAAGGGATTCGGTAGAGCTGAGGCTTACACGCCGATGCAGAATAGGATTTCTGCCTCATAGGTTCTGACGCCGTGCATCGGCCTTATCCAACTTTTTCGTGCTGCTCCACGCTCTGTTCACTTCGGCAACTCCAAAAGACAAAGACAGCGTATTAGGCCATTTAGTTGGTGCACAGGGCTGACTCTTCAAAATGGCAAAAAAATATATATATATATATATATATATTGTGACCAACACTCACGACAGCCGTTTCGATAAAAACTAATTTATTCTGGGCGAACCTGTGCCCGTAAACTAAAGGCTGTACACTCAACAAAAGCGTCCCTGAGCTTCGCTTCTTCGAACCTCGTTTTCCTCTTCGTCGCCTCCTGTCACGTGCCAGCTGTACGATTCTCGCGCACGAGCCACCGGTCTGTCAGCACCGGCCCAACGTTGCCTTGCGGTGCTTTGCTTGACGCTTGCCGTGTGGCGGTTCTTTTAAACACAGTTAGGATGTGGCGGTCGTCTTTTCGTTCTCGCAATGCTGGTGGCAATATACCGTATTTTCCGAACTAAGGTGCGCAAGCTATGGAAACTCAAAAGCAGAAATTTGACAAGGTGTGGACTATCTGTGGGTGCGGACAATACATGATTTTATAATTAGAGCGAAAGCTCTACTGTGCATGTCCCCAAGGTCATGTATCGCGTCGCAATGACCTTGAGCCGCCGGAGCGCCAGCCGCCAGAGCGCAAGTGCAGCAGGTGTGACGCCAAGCCACGTGATGCACTGCGCCGAGGCGTCACTGCTGCGCTCGCTCGGAGCCTCGCGGCCGCGGTACCACGTACTAGGCGAGGCTTTAACGGCTGCTTCGCCGGCGCTTGGTCGCTCAGTCTGACCATGGATGGTGCGCCGGCTGAATTCAATCATCCAATAGATATAGCTAAATGGCTGGCTGCGAAATCTCAAGCAAAGGCAAAGTCGGCTGCTGAAGCACCGGAGAAAAGGAAGGCCAGATTAGCACGTCATAGAGAAGCTTACTAAGCGCGAAAGCCGTGCTCTAATGGAACCCTGTGTGCATAGTCTTTGCAAAACCAAGTCAAACAGACCTTTCGCTCGTGATAACTAGGTTTGCAAGAGTTAAACATCAGGCAATTTTTTAAGGCTAAAGCACGCTTGAAGAAAAGAAGTTCCCAGTGAGCCAACAAATTTTACCGCACTAATACAATGCGAAATCACCTGGACAAATAATGTCGCTGCGCAGGTGCAATATTTGCAGCCCTGTATTGGCAACTCGTAATATGCAAGCGAATGCTGCGTGGGATAAGTAGAGTGGCTGCATTGGTGTGGGTTGACTTATAAGCAAATGTGCGAAACCTCGTTTCAAAATGTACCACGCAATTATGCGCAACTTCATAAATGCGCAAAACACAAGAACTGTTTTGATGACAGTGAGAAGACCTTCACGCTGATTCATGGCAGGCCGTCCCACTTCAAGTTATTGTCAACGGTTTACTGAAAGCCGGAGTAAAATCTGTTCTTACGGAGATGTCAGATTCTGTAGGAATGGGACGGAATTTATGAAACACTCGTCGGGAATGGGAAATGCTTCAGTAGTTTTTTTCTGGCATCCCCGAAGAGAGCGTTTTTGACGCGTTTTAGGATTGGCTTCTGTATGCAGAGTAATAAAGGGTCATATTCATACTGGTTGACAATGCAATACTTGATTCCCTACGGTGTGCTTGTTCATCCCTGTGGTCCAGGGATGAATACAGCGGCAGCAGACTATTTGATCAAAATGGGCGCTATTCAAAAGAAAAGCTTGCAGCAGCATTGTGCTTCTCATAAAAGACGACGAGCACTACAAATTTACTTTGAAATAAATAGTTAGATAATGCATATAAAAGCTGTTTATAAAATAAAGGTACTATAACACGTTAACTCTGAGCGAAGCTTGAGAACAGAGCCGGAGGCCTTTACCTGTAAGGATCAGTATACATGGTGCTAATGCTTATGCGATCCCCTGGTGGCGCAGAGCGTAAATACTTCCCGCGTAAAAACACAGGTTTATCACTACTACACATCAAAAGGACGTAGGAGATTGCGCATCAATAATGCAGAAATAATGTTTGTGGGAACAAATTTAGTTCAGGCCCTATGATTTACCAAAATGGTGAGGTGCCTCGTAAGGCACCTTGAAAAGGGGTACAAATGTTTCAAAGTCAATTGCTCTGTTTAGGGCAGCAATGAATAGAGCAGGAAATTTGAAAGATGCGTTGATTCCATTTAATTCCGACGTGAATATTAAACTATACTTAAAAGAAAATTCTGGGGCCTTGAGTGCCGAATTCTCGATATGATTATGAGGCACACCGTAGTGAGGGACTCGAGATTAATTTTGACCACTCAGAGCTGTTTAACGTGCATCCAATACGCGGTACACGGGTGTTTTCACATTTTACCTTTTTCAACGGGGCACCAATTACAACTATAATTCGCGTTCTGCGCCGAGAGCACCCGCCCGCGCTGCTGTATCTTGAAAGCCATCTGCTGCGGGGGCAGAGTCCGCCCCTTCTGTGTTTTCGCGGGCTAAGCTTAATTCGCTCGCTGCTGGTGCCGCGTTGACTTACTCCAGCGTATTGACAGCGAGCTGCCGCGTTCATCGAGTGAAATGCGTTCATGTTTCCTCGGGCGCACGTGACACCATGCTTGTGTATTTAGTTAGTGTGCCTATGTTTACATGTTTATACGGCTGATAAAACTGCTATTATTACTTTCTGTAGCTGTCCGCTAATTTGCTTATCGCAATCGATGCATTCGTGTTCAGGGCGAAACTGCGACTTTTTTACTCCCTTCCCCAATACTGAGTAGCAGGTCGTAACTTTGATTGAGGCCAGCCTTCCAGCTTTTCTACCATAATAAATCTCTCTCTCTCTCTCTATCTGTCTCTCTATTTAGATAAATTTTAGATATCCTTCACTATGGAGCAAACATTGCCATCGACTTCTTCGAGCAAGGTTTTCTGGCTTGACTACTCAACATTTCGCAACAAAAAAAAAGTTATAAGAAAGCTCAAGAAAGCAATTTTTATTGCATATGTTCCACAAATGTGGAGGCATATTATCAAGTGACACAAGTGCATTCACTGCTATTGAGGGCCTATAGTCACACATGTGGAGGAGCTTTGATGATCAAACGAAACTGTTTTTTTTTTCATTCGTACACAGACTACACCAAACCTTCCTTACTGCTATACCTAGCGGTAAGGCAAAAGGTCCGAAATTTGTCTATCTGCTTCATGAGTAAAGCGATCCTATATATACCATTGGTGTAGAAAAGCGTCGTGATTAATATGCCGTAGCTTACTGCAATCAAGTAAATTTTGGTGTCTTTTTGGCGTCTTTTTGGGAGGCGCCAGCTCAATCAGACAGAAAAAAGCACTTCAAGAGTAATTTTGTGATTATTTTGTTCACGAACGAGTACAGCCCTTGCATTAATTCCACACGCGAACGTTGCAAATAACACAGAACTGACAGTTTTGTGTCATTATAGCTTAAGCATTTTTATTGGCATTTCAGGCACACATTAAACTTAGTATTTATACTCAAGCGCTAAGTCACTTAGGAGTTGAAAATTTATATGATCATTGTGAAAATACAGATACTAAATTTCACAGAGTTGTAGAATAACAAAAGCGCATTCACTAAATACGAGTACATAACGAAGTGTCGCGCTTCGCTTTGTGCAGATCACTAGCAAAGAACGTGGCAACAAAGAACTGAAATGCGAAGTTGTGTTTTTTAGTGGCAGGTTCCGAGATGCGTTCTACACAGATGCCAACCAACCGACACCAATTATCCGACCCACCTAAATAGGCGTCGTTGAGTCACCAACCATTGCTCACTGCTGCGCCGTACAAGACCGAAACATAGAGCTGTGAATGCGACTGAGCTGCGATCCCTTCGCTTATATACGCATTTATATGCTCGCGTTGGACATCTTCAACAATTCTCGGCAACGTGATGCTTACGTGTGACTGGCGCACCTTTGTCGATAAACTCCTTTTGTTGCTGCTTAAGTCACGCATATGTAAGGGACATATTTGCATTGTTTTTGTGTGCCAAGTATACGCACATCGTTTTATACTTCCAACAAAGCATTGTGATGTCGCTCAACGTCCGAATTCTATACTCGGTGCTGCTGTTGACGAGCAGTGCAGTGACAGCTCATTATGCTGGGGTTAAAAGCAGGTAATATTATGCACCTTCATGGCACTCTTCTCCGGTAAAGCGGAATGGCTGACATCCTTCAGACTATACTTCTGGCTACCGCAATGCGTCAAGCTGTCAGAAAAAGACTCTCGAGGTGCGCAGAGTACGATCCAGCTTGGGTGCGTGCGTTCATCGAGCTCCCCGCCTGTTTTCTCCATTTTCATGACGCAGAAATTGTGTGGTAGCCGCTGATAAGAAGTTTTCTTGATAGAAGCGCAACGTTACAATCACAGAGATTACTAACATCGTTGCAGTTTTCTCCTTTCTGCTTAGCCCATTCCTGACGCTGAAACTCGTGACGCGACCGCATTGTCGTATTTATACTCTGACAGCGATCGATGCCTATGGAAACTCACGTAGTGAAAGAAGGTTCTTATCAAATATTAAACATCACCATATTATTATTCTGTCGTCCTGTAACAAATTAGCCTCCGCAATTTTCATTCTCCTCGTGTTAACGCTCCTCGGTGGTATCGTTGCTCATTATTATGGGGATGAGCTCGTAGTCAACTTACCTGAACGACTTCGTCAAATGTCATAAGTATGTGTCCTAGAGAATTTTCGTTCTGGGCTCGGCTGTCGATCGATAGGCATTTGTCCGGGTTCATTCTGTACCTTTTATATCCCGTTGTCTGGGAAATCACAAAATTGTAAGTTTTATTACACATACTGCTGTCTTTTTTCAAGACATAACAGAAGCAGGTATAGAATCAAAAATACAATGCGACAAGATCGAAAAAGTACAACGAAACAGCAACAGCAACACTTACGCAGAAGTAGATTTAGGTAAAATAAATTAATCAAAGCATGGACTATGAAATATCAAGTTCAAGGTTTAATGACTTAACGAAGAAATACAATGGAAAAGCTCACACAGAAATCAGGCTGGAAGCTCTTTAACAAATGCTTCATTTTGACATTTCCGCAGAGCGCCGTCGACGCTTTGCCATAGCTTCTTGGTTTGAGGAAAAAACTAATACTTCGACAAACCAGGTGGTATGTAAATGGTAAAATGTTTACCTGGTTTGTGCATTCAGTTTGATGGACAGAATGACTCATCATAATGATAGGTGCTTAAATTTGTGAAGATGCGCGAAGAACCTTAAGCAGTGTGATAGGTTCTTGATAGGTGTGAACAGTGTGATACAGTGTGGTAGGTGTGACAGGTGCGCCTCTGCTGCAATGATTCAAGCGACATTTCGTGAGCACAAGACAAGGGCGACAAGGTACGGTCGCAGCGATTATATATGAATGTAACGGCCCCTTTTGAATAGATGTAAGCTTAGAAATATCGCGCGAGTGGTGGGGAGACCATAGCGTTGAAGTATAATGTATAACGGGTCGGACCTTAAACGCCGTTGACGTGCATTATATAGTTGCATCTTTCTGTTTTCAGCGCAACTAACGACCAACACGATCATTAGAATCTTGAATCATGCGGTGTCAAGACCAAGTACATTGGTAAATTTGCTTTAAGTTCGCAGCAAGTCGTTTGTGTGATTCGCGAAGTAATGTGACGAGTAAGCTTTGAAGGGGCTGCCTTGGAATGGAAGAAGACATACCACCATGCACTGGGTGATTCCAGATTGATGAAATGTAGCCCTGCACTCAGGGCTGCAACTTCGGTCGCCACACTTGATGCCAAATGTGATATTCAGAATTGATGTAAGTCGATTTACCCTGTACAAACAGTGTATCCGTCCAACTTGACAAATGACACTGCATGGTCTTTTAGTTGCTGCCAATTCGCTTCGCTGTCGTAGTAAATGACAAGGCCGACGTGACCGCCCAATCTGCATACGAAATTGTTGACATCGTTGTTCTCTGGATGTCACTTACCCATGCAGTGACTAGCTCATTGCGTTTGCCCGTCTTCTCGAATTGACCTTATAGAACTGTCTTTGTTCCCTATATCTCAGCCCACCAAACACAGGACACAGCTAGCGTAGTACCCCAAAATAACAGCTTTGTTCAATGGCTTACCACGACGCGACGCAACTCTTATCAGTCGTCTATGGCTTGGAGCAGCATTCAAAATAACTACTTCGTTATCATCAGATTGGCCAGAAGTCCTAATGTGAAGCCTGTGTCTCCAAAGAAATGATTGCGCGCATTCTATGTGATTGTGTCTTTTTCAGCGCAGCAAAAGAGGGCTCTGCAGCACGCTCGAGAAGTTTGACAACCATCGCCTTACAGAAAAGATAATTCTCAGACCCTGACACGAGACGACATCAAACCTAGTTGCCAGAAAAGAGCAGACATCATATTTTAATACATCGGGAGCATATCAAATACCGTAGTCTTTCTCATGCTCCTTTCCTGCGCTTAAGCACACAGATTTTTTTCACATGTTTTTTGCTCAACTTCTCTGCCCTGTTAATTTCGCCCATTGCCGAGTAGTTATAATCTGCAATGGGACGATACGTTAACAATGCTCTGGTTAACTTCTCGGACTTCATTTTCATTTTATCGATCTGTACCTCTTAAAATAAACAATTTAGTTACATTTTTACTTGCGGTTTGACGGCGTCATTTCATGCGACAATAGTCACCAAAGATGCAGCCATTCTTCGTGTCCCTAGTTAGAAATCAGCCCTGTTTCCTTTCGTGTTTTGTTGTCATGGGAACGCCTGTATGGGCTTCTGCGAACTTCGGCTAGCTTTATGTCACCGACATTGCACATGCCAATGTAGCGCTATTAGTTTTACTACGTAGTGCAACCACACCTATGATTATCAAACATCAGGTACAGATGTGCGACCACACTCATGATTATCAAACATCAGGTATAGATACTCTTCTCCGCTTTCAAATGATACTTATCATATGTCACCTTATTAGCTTTTATCGCACCGCTTCACTTTTTGTTGTGTAGAGAAACTCAGGGGCGAGTTGAGAGCTGAGGTTCACACTTTATTGCACTTTCCCCTTCGGTGAAATCGTTTGTATTTGTCATTCAGGCGTAGTTTTGTTATTTGTTCAAACATCGCCTACAAGGACCAGATAGAAAAAGAAACAGTACCTGTTTAGTGCTATATTTACTGTAGACAGTTCCTGTTCTTCATCTAGTGATGATCCTAGTGATGAGTGGTACCTCATGAGAAACACACAATTTTAGGGGTACTTTTGGATATAATGGAAAGAAATTTGGCACTCAGCGCCCTCGCTCTGCTCAATAGGTACCTTCTAAGTAATCCGATTGGTCATTCTACTCAACTATATTTCAAGAGGTCTATGCCGAACTATAAATGCCATTGCAGGGTTTCACAGTCTGCTATGGAGGCTCAGCATTTTTCTCTGCATGCTTAGACAGAAAGAAAGAGAAAACCTTAAATGGTATCGAGAGAGGTTAGTTTAGCGAGAGGCTTGGCATGCTACTTCAGGTTTGATGGTGATGGATGAAACAAAGGGACCGAGAAAAAAAATGACAAAAACATACTACACACGCCAACGCTTACACAGGCGCAAGATTCATTGGAATAAATGTTTTTGCAGAGTCTTATTCAGAGCTGTATTTCATAGGCATGCTTTAGGCACTTCATTGTCAATGTTCAAGAATATCCTTTAGTTGACATCACTTATCATGTCCTATGTTTAAAACTTTCTTCAATATGGTTCTTGAGATTGTAAAGAGTATGCAAATACAAATTCAGGGGTCTGAGTTCTCATCAACTCATCAGGTGCGACAGTGTCGGGCTGGACAAATACATTTTAAAGAAACAGTGTCCTGTTTGTGATATTCGGGCGAATATGGTGAAGGTGTGTTCAAATATGCCAATTAAGATCACATGATACATAAATGTTGCAGTTCGCATCAAGACAATAAGTTGGCCGCTACTGCCGCTTTGCGGCGCACTAGAGGCAGCGCTGCGAGCCAGCTGCTAACACTAGCGCGCCTGCATCACTACTTCAATATGGTATCACGTGAAGCTTAGAGGAGTCAATGTGTTCAGTTCCAGCGGCGAAATGGTTTTATGTCCTTCAGTGACTATTTTCATTGCACAATTGCTTGAACATATGGAAACTGGCTTTATCGCGATTAACCACGCAGCAGACGCAAAGTACTGGTAAGAAGGGATGCCATTGCAAAGAAGTGTTTGCTGGACGTGTTTTATAAATATAAGATGCATTGAATTACCCGCCTTCAATTAAGGCTGGTTTTCGCAACAGCTCTGCAGGCCTCGTGCCTTCTCAGGCGACAAATGACAGCTTAAACCAACGTGCACCAGAAAGCCGTACACTGCAGTGTTTTTCTGCTAGAGTGTTCTTGGGAGGAGAAGTGACTGTGCGGAATTAAGCCGAATTTGACATGCACCAAAGGTGGGTCCTAGCGGTTAGAACACTAAATAATTTTGAGCCGATGAGCATGCATGTCTCTGACGTGTACTTAAGGGTAACAGCAATAAAACTATAGAACAAGTGCCAAGCATGGTGCGTGAATATTTAAACAATGGCTCGAGGCGCCGCCGCAGTGCTGTCCTGGTATCTACAGCGTTTGCGCGGCTCGCAGATGGCCAGTTGAATGGTCTCAAGATAGGTGCAGTGCAACTGGCTGCAAAATTGACTAAGCCAAGCGGACGCATGGTCACTCTCCTCTCAATTGTGTCTGCTGGAACCAGGCCAGCCTTACGGCTTTCACTGATAACCATGAGCGTTATGTGCACACTCATTAGCGTTTCTGCTGGGCAACTGTCTCCGTGCCACCTAATGGGTATACACCGGTTTGAGCCAAACAGACATTAAACATCAAGGTAAATCTATTCAATCCTTTCACGCGTGGTGACAAACGCCGAGGTTTTTAATTGGCATCACTGTAACGTCGCGGCCTGAGTTAATCATCACGGCAGCATCACGTGTGCATCACGTGCGCAGCGCAGTAGGAGTGGTTTCGGGTACGGCGTCGTCCAATGTCGCCTCTGTGTTTCTAAAACAACATGACCGGAGCTTCAGCGTAAAGCTAAACCTGGCTCTCGCTTTCAATTCTTAGTCTACGAGCGAAACTGCCAGTTTTACAGCGTAGCTGTATCTGCCAAACCTCCCATAGATTTTTCAATGTCCATGCCTCTAAACTCCCACGCCCTCTATGAGGAGGCAAAGCAAACAAGTAAGGCATGTGCTGACACCTGCCATAGCAAGAGGAAAGCTAGGGAACGGGCGGCCAGTAGCAGCGAAGATCGTGCCCGAGAGGCTGCCAGTAAGCGGCCGGCTCGACAGGAAAACGGGTGCTGCGAAGCGGAGAACGCGGCGAAGCGACGGAGGTACCACGCCAGTAAATTGGACGAGCACACCGGCGCGTATTCGAAATTTCAGAGGAATTTCTGGACACACATTTCGGATTCAGTTGTGCGCTATGCGACAGAATGGTTCGAGAACGATTTGATGGTGACACGTAACGTTCTTGATGTCGCGATGCGTGCACGTGAAGCGCTTTTGACAGTTACCTGAGCTCCTGACTTAGCCAGCTGCTTGGTTTGGCTGTGCCGAGGGAGCGCTAATCACCGTAGCGCGCATCGATCAATTTGGTGCGACAGGTGATTTCCAGCTGCTGCATTTCCTCGCCTGCACAAAGAACCGAAAATGCAGTTAGTAGGTTGCGTGCGCTGGTATTGGGAGGCCGCGTGTAGTGCGTACTACCAAAGAACAAGCTCCTGGCAAGGGCCAACTTTGCGACCACAGACGCGAGAGCCACGGTTGGCACGAACCAGCGAGCAGCGTTCCGAGGAGGGTGCCCGTAAGGGGCGGGCTCGAGCGTAAGACCCCCCAGATCACTCGCACAGAGATCTTTGTGAAGTTCCTTTGCAGCTCCGCTTCTAGCCCACATTAACAGAGTTGAATGTTTGCAAATGTTTTCAAACACGTCGTTATATTATTTCGTGGGTACCCAGAAGTGGCTGTCGAACCTTGAGGAAATCACTGAATAATGTCGAACTTGGCCCATAATAAAATATCTATAACGAATTCTAGGGAAGTGACTTAAACTCATCAAGAAGCATTGGTGTGCAGTCTATTTTGAAATGGCGTTGTCAATCAACTGACCCGACCGTTTAGCAGCCCCTCCCTCCTCCCCTCGCTGAAACATGGCAGTGCTGGTGGATGCCCCAAATTCGTCGAAATGTGGTTCCTTGTTTCACGAAATCATTTCCTTTTGTTGCTTTACACTTGGCACACTGAAGTTATTTATTTCCCTTTGATTTCGCGATTGCTGTTATCAGGGCTTTGCGTTGCTGGCTTCATACAATCAGCTGTTTTTTTTCCAAGACAATAAAGTCTAGTCCCCAATAAAACAGCAATCCGATTGTTGAAGAAGCTTGCAAGTCATATGCTTATGGCTACAACAACAACAACAAAAAGTGGTGGACACCTGAGCTTCGCCTTTAAGAGTCGAAAGCAGCATCATTCAAAGATCGCTGACAGTTCGCCAGGCTTCTTTTTTCTCCACCTTCGCCTCTGCGCGCCGCTGTTGGTATGGTAGAAATGCTGGAAAAGAGGTTTGTGTTTGACTTTCCTCGTAGCGAAATTGTTTTCTCGTACATTCAAATTATAATCCGAGGCTATCATGTCTGTAGGTTGTGGTTAAGTCGTCCTTTATGATTTTTCTGACGGACTTTACTTTGAGAAACTCAATTTTGTTCACTAACGCCTTGTGCCACGCGGAGGGCCTGTTTCATCGGAGACCCAAAATCACCCACGGTTAGGGATGATTTTCTCCGCCACCGACGCCAGATTTTCTGCAACGCGTGGCCCTTCAGGCTTTCATGTTTAAACTGCCAAAATGTACAACAGCGTGGCCACATCATTGTGAAAGTTTGGATTGAGAGGATTTGGAATAAATATACGGTGTAGTAAAAAAAACAGTCTGAATTGTAGCGCCATTTCTACGCCTATTAGGTTCATCCTTATGCGCGCATAAAAGTGGGAAACCCACATTCCAAACATTGAGAGAAAGTCCAAACAATACCGAAGAATGCATTACGAACGAAGAGTGCGATAAGAATGCGTTTAAAACCCATCTCTTGGCAAGTTTAGAATAGCTCTAAATTACCTAAAGCGGCTGAACGCATTTTTTTATTTACTTGCAGTAAAACGGCGGGAATCAGCAGGCCCAAAGCAGCGAAAATTTGTGAATATTTGCATACGTGATGAAGCAACGCCTGTTTGCGCCTACATTAAGTACGCTGTGTGTGGTGAAACGCGTCAAAGAAAAGAGAATTAGCTGCACGTGGACCCATATTGCAGCGGCATCATGCGAGCGAATGTCGATTCCCCGTGCTCAACCATTAATACGGTTGGAAACCATCTTCGCTGGTGTCAAGTTGACAAAGTGCTGTCATTTATTCACTTTTTGTGTTGTAGTACTCTCAGGAGGCGAAATTGATGACTATTGTGAAACTGGTTTTGCATGAACGCATGAAACGACCGCCCGTAAAAACGGCCACTGATGGCTCACTGCCTCGTAATCCACAGCAAGAATCCCAGTCACATGCTCAGTGCGCATAAGCTTTGCCACAGTGCAGATTCATCTCACAGAAAAGCGATCTATACGAGTTGGCTGCACGCAAGAAGCAAATCTGTCTGTCGCAGTCATCTATCACAGTTACTCCTCTTTATTTCTTAACCACCAACTGCTTTTATTTTGTCATGTGACTGGATTCACGCGATGACGGCTTTCGCCAAACCTAGCAGCCGTCGCCTTTATCGTGACTCGCGGAGGTCGATGCGTGGTATCGATTTCCACTTACGATTTTGCTGACACTCCTGGAAGCGCTTTCAGTTGCACCAAGTGCAAATCTGAGCTGATGCCCTTCGCTGGCGTGTTTCATACCTTGCCTTTGCTTGTTGCATCCACGACTAAGCTGCAATATGACGAAGTGGTGCAGGTCACCTGGTGCGTGTCCTAGATTTATTTTTATTTTCCGAACTCCATTTCCTAACTATGACTGCGAGGAACGTCACAGTAAACTCGCTTCTGGTTAGTGTTAATCGATGCGGACGCGCCTGTTCTGATGCAGTTTGGTTTCCAACGTCAATATATAAGGTAAACCAAACTGTTAATCCCACGAGTTAACGATCTTAGACGGTTTTCTGAATAACTTTTCCCACAATTTATACCAAGATAAGCGAAGCTTGGGATCAACGGTTCACCACGTGCAACATGATCGACCATTCTTCAGTAGACATGGAACTTAAGAGAAGCACGTGAGAAAGAATGCAGGAGGAAAGTAATGAAACATGTGCCATACCAGCTTTAAGCTTTTTTTGTTGTTGTTGTTCTGCGTGTGTTTTCCTTGTCATATAAAACGAGGCACTCTGGTTAACCTGTACAAAACGAAGGCGATGGGTCACGTACACCGCAGTAAATTATAACGATGCGTTGCGAGGAAGCAGTTTCGCAGGAAAGTGGCATTGTCGGGGTAAAGCAGGCCAACCCACATCCAGCGCAAGCCACAACTACAGACAAATGAGCGTGGAGAAAAGACAGACAGCGGAAAACGGAAAGGTGTAGCTATGTGCCGGGTAAGAGTGGCTTATCGACCGCTCAAGTGCTTTCAGCTACATGTCATAGTGTGAGGCTCACTTTCCATTTTGTTCTTCGAGCCCGACTCTATCCGTGCTCAGAACGAGTACTATGTTCCTGGTTATTGGGTGCAGTGTTGTAGGTTGGTTGGTTGGTTGCGACATTTTGGTTGGTTGCGACATTTTGCGAATACAATTTCAGACGTTATTTCAACTTAAATATGGCCCAGTGCGAGGCATCCCAGATGAGGGTGGAACACCCATGACTTCTGGCTAAACGTGAACCTTCAAAAACATAAAGATGGATCGGTGTTTTCGGATGCAAGTCATAGCTTACCAAACCGCTGTGACTTTTTAGAGAGGAGAGAATATACAGCGCGCAGAAGTCATCCCTGGAAGAGGCATCCAGTTAACGCGTTTGTAGCCTTGCTGGTTGTTCAGTACCCAATCTACTACAAGTGGCTTAAAATGGGCAATCCTACATAAATAAAATCAAGGACACGTGTTAGCGATGTGTTCTCTGCGTGGCAACATTGGAGTAACAGAAAAAAATGAAAACATAGTTTCGAGTGGCGCACGTCGCTGGTAAAACTCTTGAACCACCACCATGACCTCGGCCCGTCTAACGCTCAGCAAGTAAACCGCTGATTGAAGCTATTTACTTTTAGTGAATAAAGTAAATAGGTGAGCTAAATGTGCGTGGTTCCCCACCCACCTCGCGGCAAACAGAGCGGAACGTCTGAAAGAGGCTGCCGCGATTGCACTTTTGGTACAGTACGCGCTTTCATTGCCACATCAGCGCTGCTTTCTGCGCAGAACAAACGAATTGAAAGAAAACGTGCAAGGAAGCCAATTGGACGGGGCGCTGGGTTAACATTACCTATTGTTCCGTTAATGGCAGCATCTGTATTGACAGTTATTATACCTCCTCCATCTATATTTCCTGCAAGTGTTATCTTTGCCGGGGTTACAGATTGTATAACTTGGGGTCGTGGGGTATTGTTTGAGACCTCTGTTGCAACCACTGGAAGGCGAATATCATTACTGAATGTTTAGGTTTCTATCTCTAAGGTAAAATATATGTGCTGTTCTTACATGTTCCATAACTACAACAAAGAAAAATATTGAGAAAAAAAAACGAAAGTAGTGATGACATTGATGTTTTCAATAATTATCTCAGCCTAAACTAAACATGCCTTAATAATTTATGCTAAAATCAATTCAGGAAAGCTACCGCAGGTAAACGCGCCCATCGCCCCAGACGGAGGCTCATCAACAGCATTAAACAAAAGCAAACGGGCTACACCTAACCTTGATCTCAAATGTCGTTCTTCTTTATGGCGCGGTTCCTGTGGCACTCCTGATACATCAAGTCGTGACCTGCTAAATCGAAACGGTGTACATTTGCTCCTGCCTTTTCAATGGGCTGGGGAGGGCGTATCCATGGAAGGGGGAACGACAGTATTTCTCTCCTCACCAAGGCGCTGCAAACCGAAGAGTTCACGCGCTGGCATCGGGGGTGCGTAGAGCCTGGGTAAAGTGTCTCATAAAACATGGACAAAATATCAGAGAATGACAATGCACAGGGTGAGATCAATAGAAACTTAAATGGTATGAGTTAGTCTTTTAGGAAACTGCCTCATTTTGTGTTTCTCATATTTAAGGGAAACTTTTAAATACATGTAGGACCTCTAATGACGTCATACACTGCGCCACTACGCTTCCCGTAAAAAGCCGCGCTAAAAAAAATAACATCAATTTCAGGTTTGAGCGCTCATATTATTTGAACTTTATTATTGAATAGGCGCACGTTGGAATCAGCTAGCGCAAGACAGGGGTGAGGCCTTCGGGCTGCAGTGGACATAAATATAGGCTGATGATGATGATTTATTAGTCTGAAAATATATCAGACAAAAGTCATGCGCTGTGTGTTATCTTGCGTTACGGTTGTTTTCGGGTGGCCATTCTCGAAATTCTGAGGTATAATTTATTGAACAACGTACGACCTGGCTTGAGCCACTTTGTTTGCTACCGCTATAAAAATATCTCGCATCACTCATATCACGTCTGGGAAAACTCACGTTATAAAGTTACATTCGACCTTGCGGCCGTGGACTGGCTTTTTTAAAATTATCTTGCCACCACTATGCTAAATTAAACGGTTTTAATATGCCAACAGCCTGCATGCCTAATTAACAAGCCAAAAAAATCCTGAGAACTCCGCATAAAAATTGTCTGTTCCTGCCATGAGAACTAGTGACCTGAGCATGTGTAGTGGCATTGCACACAAAGATGACCAAAATTCGAGCTTCGATCAGGTCTACGTAGTGTCATTCAATTGTGAGCGTTGTGCAACGCGTAAAAAAGGGCAACCGCTGCTGCGCAGCTTTCGCAATGTTCACCTGTAGCGCATTCTGCCTAGTCCACCTTGAGAGCCAGAAAGGCCAATTATTTCCGCTTGTTTGTGCATTTTTATGCGACCTAATCAAACTAAAATGTTCGTGCCATCTGCGTACAAAATGTCATCCGGACTGCTTTGTTATCTAGACTACATCACAAATACACGGTATCAGAATGCCGGAAATCGTTGACTTCGTTGAAGTCCATTTTCTTCCTGCGTACCATCTGAAACCGGTGATACGAATGATTCCTAATGAGATCCACCGCAGTCGCTATAGCTTGCTCAGAATAAAATATTGATTCCAGCAGTGGAGTTTCACAGATGGCGATGGACTTGTAAGGTGCTGTCCTACGCATCTTGTTGTTGCTATCGCTGTAGCTATTTGCCTTTGTTTCAGTTCCACACAGCGGCCACATTGTTTAAAGCACATCGCTCGTAACTAAATGATAATAACAACTCAAAGCGACATTTTGGCTTCTAGCACGAGTCACTGACGGTATGCCTTTTTTTTATTGCGGGACCGATGCAGGTTCACCACACCCCTCCACCCCAAGTGAGGAGGGATACAGTGCCAAACGGAAGTACGGCTATAATCGATCGTGAGAAGCAGGTACATTTTGGCGCATAAAAACATGAAAAAATAAATATAACAGTGCGTGCATGCTACAGTAAAGGAGCTTGTCTTCTAAAGAACTTCGGCAATAAGCCAGCTTTAGGTCGGATTTCAGTGAAATGAATAAAATGTCAATGTTTTCCTTTTACCGATGAGGGGGTTCTGGCCACTTACAAAGCCAGTCGCAGATGCAAGGTCACTTATATAGGCATTGAGACGAGGAAAGGAAGTTCAGTGCAATATCGACAAAAATATGCTCAGTGCCAACCATAGTGTGTCTTCGGTGCATGGAGATAATTTTCCGCGCATGCATATTTTTTTATCTCCATTGTCCTTGTGAATGGGCAGTCCCGACATTTCCGTTCCATGCAGTCACCCATACTAGATATCGGCTTACGGAGCCTAACCTTAATAGCACTTCTAGCAGGTAGAACCAATAAACCAATAAACACTATCTGAATGTATTCCTCTTCGGAAGAATTGTAGTCTTACAAGTTCATAAGGTAAATACACAATTGGGTGGGGTTCAGATTGAAATTCGGTATTTCAGACTTTGAACCTGGACGCAATATCACATTCCGGCTTTTACACGGGTTACCAGGGAAGTGGAAACGATTGCTATATAAATCAACTAAATAACATCGAATGTCACGTGATTATTTAATAGCAATCGGCGGGCTATCGTCACTTGGTTCACGCCATGGCGGACTTGGTGCATCGCGATTTGAAGACTTGCTTTGCGCATAAGATCGCAGTGTCCTTCGGTAAAGAAGTAAACTGGCGTGTATTGCCTTTAATGAGAGATGTATGCCACAGAACGCGACCGTGCATAAATAAACATGGCGTTATGCCAAATAGTGTGCGAAACGATGTGCGCCTCTTCTTTTCACTCTTCCGTGGACAGGCCATGGCGAAGTTCATTTTATCCACACTAAGACAATCTCTAAAGAAATGTGAAAATAGTTAACGAGGACAGAATACACGTAATTTAAATTACTTTTTGGGAATGTAACTGTCCTTCTAATTTGCGCTCTTCCTTCCCTCAAAAAAAAAGAAAAGAAAAATAGAAAAGAAAAAGATAGAGACGACGTCACACTAAGGGCATTGTGGAGCAGCCATATTTTTGCGTTCTGTGCCTTTTAAACACTGATTCGGTTATGCAGTTATGCATTAGCATTTATCGAGATTCCTTATGGAGATATAAGGCACAATATGCTAAGATTCTACCGCCTGCACATATATTAGTTGGAAGTGCTTTCTAAAATGTATCTGTCTCACTTTTCTTATGCATTCTCTAAAATGAAGGCACCTACAATTACTTCCGAGTGGCCATAATGTAAAAAAATATAAAAGCCGCTGTGCATGCTAGGTTTGTTCATTTATTAACATCATTCTTTCTCTGTATTCAATTATGTATGATACGAGCGGACATTAGCGACAAAAGACAGTTATCAGGAAATATACCCGTGTCTCTGAGTCCCCACGCTTCAAAAGAAAACAATGAAATGAAAGTTGCCTTCTCGACTAGTCAATTATCTCTTTCTGGATTTCATTATTGAAAACCTTTTGGACTGGACTATGAGATTATCTGCTTTAAAACTTCTCTTTCAGTTAATTGCTTCTCACCTTCACATACTCGTATGCCATTCGCGCGCCGATGTAAAATCACGAGAAATCGCCTCTCGGGGACCAGAGTGCAGGATTCTGATCCATGATTCTGGCGTGGAATCTCTTCTTTCTGTATGTGTAGTTATTCAAACGGCACAATCCAGACTGCGGACCTTAATTACCGTGCTATTTTAAATAAAGCCGCAAGCTCGTCCTGTTGTCTTTCCGTCATTCCACCCGCAGATATACTTTTTACATGTGGTGGCACTTTTGGTACTTTCTGTTTAATTAACTCTTAATTAGATAGCTGTTTCACTTTTCTGTTCAAATTTTATGGGGCGCGACGGGGCGGGGACGGTTCGAAGAGTTATCACTTTATCAAAAGGCGAGAACCGCCAGCATTGAGTGGCCGTATCCACCTTCCAGTAGCTTTAAAAAGAGTGCGCTAATTCCTAAGAAATAAAGTCTATGTACCAGTTGAAGTTATGTAGTAAACAAAAAATGGCCTGGCCCATCTGAATATTAATGTTGACGTTTATGCAAATAGGACTGAGGCAGTTGATCGACACACCATTTTCCAACTTCATAAACGCGTCATCTATAAGGCGTGTATGCTGCTGGACTCCTTTCTCGCGCTTGCCTATGGACACGCTCCGCCATCTAGCGCTGCCACAGCAACGTTCCCGCATAGCTCGTGTGCGAATGTATATTCAGACAACATTGTTGCTATATATATTACGCGGATTCGACTCCGCCCAGTACCGAAGAAATTTGACATTTTTTGTCATTAAATAGGTGACCCATACCCAGTGGCACACCGAGCGACCCATGTTGGGGTCAAAAAGAGAGAGAGAGAAACGGGGTGGGAAAGGCAGCGAGGTTAACCCTTAAAGATTCTGGTTTGCTACCCTGCACTGGGGGAAGGGGAAATTAAAGTCGGAAAGAATAGGGGAGACAAAAATCTGCCAAAAAAAAAGAATTAAAAAAATATGGCAGGTTGGAAACGTTCGTGAGAACTAAGTCTGTGAGATAGTCCACTCGAACGCAACAACTTCAACAGTAAAGTCCCAGGTTCTTCTTGGTTCCACTCCTCTACTTGGGCGTCCGAGACGCACCGCCAGAGCCGGTTTACGCAAGTGAGGAGTTGTGCCGCTAATGATAGCGGCGACGGGTTCGCTGGGTTGAAGTAGACACAGAGATGACGAGAAAAAAACACACTTTCTATTTACAATTATTTACATGAATTTACGAATGCAAGTACACATACAAGGCGGAACTGGTACACATAGGGCGACCCTATATCGACATAGTCGATGGTACATAGCACCTTAGTTTGTCCAGAACGCTTGGACGGGGTAACGGGGCTACGTTTTCTACCCTTCGGTGCCCCGCCCCAAGCATCTACCACACAATCGCCACCGAGTGGCTATGAGTGGTCCGCCGACGCACCAATCACGAATCCTGTGCTAGGATCGTCTTGTTCGCCGGGGCTTCCAGTATTGCGCTTCTTCCAAGCGCCCTTTTCTCTACCACCTTTTACGGTATCTTTCTCCCTATCCCCCAAAACAACATACAAATAAAAACAACGTTCCAAGAAAGGGGGGCGGGGCTGACAGATGCATAGCATGCGTGCTCCCTGGCAAAGCCACAGCGCCCAGCACAATGGGTTCAATAAAATCCTAATAAGCAGGCAGTACCTGCAAGCCGAAGTGATTGACCCCTTCCCCGCTCGCATTTCTTAGAAAAACCGATAGCGTAGTAGCTGCGGGCATGCGTTAATGAAAGCTGTCAACCGACACCTTAGGCCCTGTTCAGTAAATGCTTGCTGAGAGAAGCTTTTCACGATGGTCAATTGGCAACGGTCTCCGAAACGGTTTGTCAAAGGCGGTTACCATGCAAAATGTGCACGTGGTGAATAATGCGTACTGCGTTCACACTCTCTGTGCCCATTATCCGCCCGGCACGCGCACATCAGGAGCCAGCGACAGTCACAGACATCGATGCTTTTGCTGTCAGGTCGCCTGCACGCGATGTACGTGACGAATCACCGATATTGCCTCTTCTTTAGGCCGCTTTGTGTACCCTTGGGTGCTAGTGGCGGCGTCACGCACCCTCTACATTTGCTCAGTGCCAGCCGGCTCTACTCGCCTCACCACGTGTCAGGTATAATTGGCATGTCATGAGCTGCGCCTCTGCCTAACCTCAGCACCGTTGCCGCGAAGGGCGCCTACCACTGGCACTTAATCCTCCCATTGTGTTTCGCTGGTCAAGCAACGATCATTGACAAAATGCTAGCCTTTTCGTTCCGCGAGACCAGGTTGAAGAAAAACACCCATCTTAAGCCCTCCGAGCAGCAATTAAACTAGCTAGCGCTTCTAGCAGCAGGCTTACATCAAGAGTGCCTTGACTGACTTGTTGTGTGACGACTGTATAGGCCAGCGTTCCAGGACTGTCTGCTCCAAAAGCGGCTGGTCGTCAAGACGTGCCAGCGTGGTCGCGAGTGACTACAACAATGACAATGTACGTGTTCAATGACAATGACAATGACAATGACAATGACAAAGTACGTGTTCAATAGTTTCCTCGTCGCCGCAGTGGGCACACGCAACACTGTCCTCGCGTCCGTTGCGGAAAGCAAACAACGTCGTAAATGCGATGCCAACCCACAATCGGCAAAGTAGCGTTGTTTCGGATCGGGATAGTCTAGGTGGAGATCGAAGTCGAAAACAGGGGTCCAGTCGATGCAGACGTGTGCGCTGCAAACTAGGTGTGTTCCACAACGATTGTATGGCATCGTTTCCAAGCACTCGAAGTTTCGCTGCTGCATCTGTTCTCGACAGCAAGTTTGGTTCTTGCACGCTGTCTTCATGAGCAGATCGACCAGCTTCATCGGCATGTTCGTTGACCATTACGCTACAGACCCTAGCCACTGAATGGTGACGTGGTGTCCTTGCTCGACGAGACAGTGAAGGAGCTCTCAGGATTTCTAGGACTAGTTGTTCGTAGGGTCACGGCGTAAGGCGGAAAGCTAGTAATGCAGAGCTGCCTTGGAGTCACGGAAACAATCCAGATGCTTCCTCACGAATTATGCGAAGTGCGTTACGAACAGCAGCAAGCTCGGCGGTAGTCGATGTCCTCTGGTGTGATGTCTTGAACTCCGTGGTGGAGACTTTCGCAGGACAAACACTGATCGTGCAGAACCGTCCATGGTTGTTGAACCATCAGTGTATAGATGGGTCTGATCACTGTATCTTTCGTACAGCAAGATCAGCGAAAGTTGCTTGAGAGCTGGTGATGAGAGTTGGGCCTTCGTTCGAATTCCTGGCACTGTCAGTCGAAGTTGTGGCTGAGCCAAGCACCAAGGAGGAAACAACACTCTAGATGCAGCTGTGTAATCTGATAGAAGGTATACACGATAAGGCAGTATCATCTCACAAAAAGTGGCCCGTGGTCGGTCTTCTGGCAGTGAGGCTAGATAGTGGGAAGGTGGCGCGAGCAAGATGCTTGACGTGTGCTCTGAGCGCTTCCATAATAATGTGAATCTTGACTGGGCAGTCATGCGCAATTGCAGTGGTTTCTGATGTTGATGTACATTGTGGCAACCCTAGACAGACCCTAAGTGCTTCTGCCTGAGCACTAGCGATTGTACGGATGTTAGTTCTACAGGTATTAGTCAGCTCTGCCAAGCTGTACCTCAGATATCCGAGAAACAGTGTCCTGTAGAGTTGCATCATTGTGTGTACTGAAGTACTCCAGGATTTTCCTCCAAGAAACTTTAAGAGCTGGCGGTCAGGCGCTTCTTTAGGTAGTTGACATGGGGATTACCCCTAAGAACCTCTGCCTCCTGCCGAGGCAATTACTGATTAGACTAGTCGAGCAGCGTCGGAAGTCTTTACCACTTTCTCGCCTCGCAACGTTTTTATATTGTTGCAGGAAGAAAGCAGGCCCACGAGTGTAGAAGAATGTATATTTACAAGCGAAGTATATGGCGTTCAGCCAACGGCCAGAGTCTTCGTCTTCCTCTCGTTCGCGTCACCTTCTTCTTTCCCTTCACCGTAACATCACCCTCCCGGTGGGGTTAGCTCCGCCCCGGTGCAGGTTATGGAGCGTCGCTTAATAGGGGGACATAGGGCTTGAGCCTGGCGACGTGAACAACATCGCTGGTGACGTTGGGAGGCACTGAAGGCTAACCGACTGGGGCGATCTCGTATGTCACGTCGGACAGTTGTCGTAAGATCTAGTATGGACCTGAATAACGGGAAAGTAGTTTTTCCGACAAGCTGACGCGACGTGAAGGCGTCCAGAGAAGGACAAGGGAACCAGGTGAAAAATGGTGGTCTCGGTGCCGAAGGTCGTAGCGTCGTTTTCGAGAAGCTTGCGAGACTGTGAGGCGATGACGGGCGACCTCTCGGGCCTGGGCGGCTAAGGAAATAGCATCGCGAGCGTAACCAGTGCTGGTTGATTGTACTGCGGAAGGTAGCAACGTGTCGAAGGCCAAGGTGGGGTCGCGGCCATGCAAAAGGTAAAATGGGGAGAATCCGGCAGTATCGTGACGGGACGAGTTGTATGCGAAAGTGATGTACGGTAAAGCGACGTCCCAGTCACGGTGATCATCGGAAACGTACGGGCCAGCATTTCAGTTAGTGTGCGGTTGAGTCGTTCGGTGAGGCCGTTCGTTTGATGATGGTATGCTGTAGCGAGCTCGTGTTCTGTAGAACAGGAGTGGAGCAGATCATTGACGACCTTCGAGAGAAAGTAGCGGCCGCGATGAGTAACTGGCGAGGGGCGCCGTGGTGCAGGATGAGGTCGTATAGTAGGAAGTCGGCGACATCTGTAGCGCAGGTGGTTGGCATCGCTCGTGTAATGGCATATCTCGCGGCATAATCTGTTCCTACAGCAATCCATTTGTTTCCTTTTATATAAATAGGAAAGGGGCCAAGGAGATCGAGGCCGACGCGGAAGAAGGGCTCTATAGGAATAGCAATTGGTTGAAGCAAACCAGCAGAAGGAATAGCAGGCGTCTTGCGGCGCTGACACAGGTCGCAAGAAGTGACATAACGGCGCACAGAGCGATAAATGCCGGGCCAGAAGAAGCGGCGCCGCAGGCGGTCGTAAGTACGAGTGATGCCCAGATGTCCAGTAGTAGGAGTGTCGTGAAGTTGCTGGAGCACAGCCAGTCGAAGGTGCTTTGGAACGACTAGGAGGAGCTCCGGGCCATCAGGACGAACACTAACGACGGTATAAAGTTCCATCGCGCAAGGTGAACATCAGCAGAGACGGGTCATTAGGCGAGGAGCTTAGGCTTTCCATAAGTGTTCGAAGAACAGGATCTTGGCGTTGCTCGTCGCCAATATGGAGAAAGCCGGAGAGGGACAGAATACTGATGTCCGAGTCTGCATCGGTATCGTCCGGTTGATCCAAGGGATTGCGGGACAGGCAGTCAGCGTGTTTATGCAGGCACCCTGACTTATACATAATAGAAAATGTATGTTCTTGTAGACGCAATGCCCAACGTGCAAGTCGTCCTGTTGGGTCCTTCAAAGAGGAGAGCCAGCAGAGGGCGTGATGATCGGTTAAGACGCAGAAGCTCCGACCGAAGAGGTACGGCCGAAATTTCGCGACCGCCCATACGAGCGCGAGACATTCCCTCTCAGTGATGGAGTAATTTTGCTCGGGCGTGGAAAGAAGGCGGCTGGCGTAAGCGATGACACGGTCGCGGCCCTGTTGACGTTGAACGAGGACAGCGCCAATGCCATAACCACTCGCGTCAGTTCGTACTTCAGTAGGCGCAGAAGGGTCAAAATGTGACAGAGTCGGGGAGGTTGCAAGCCGCTCGATCAGGGTAGAGAAGGCTTGCTCCTGCAGTGGTCCCCAAGAGAAAGAGACATCTTTCTTAAGAAGGTCAGTGAGAGGGCGAGCGATGTCGGCAAAGTGTTTCACAAATCGCCAGAAATAAGAGCATAAGCCCAGAAAACTACGGACATTGTTTGTTGAACAAGGTACAGGACAATTGCGCACGGCGTGGGCTTTCTGTGGATCAGGTTGGATTTCGGCGGCGTTTACGAGATGGCCGAGCATGGTAATTTCACGGCGACCGAAATGGCACTTGGAGGAGTTTAGCTGAAGGCCAGCCCTGCGAAACACGGAGAGTATGGTCGTGAGGCGCCTCAGGTGGCTCTCAAATTTCGACGAAAACACAATCACATCGTCGAGGTAACAGAGGCATGTAGACCACTTCAAGCCGCACAACAGAGAGTCCATCATGTGCTCGAATGTAGCTGGCGCATTACATAATCCAAAGGGCATGACTTTAAATTGGTACGAACCTTCCGGTGTGACGAAGGCGGTTTTCTCGCGGTCCATCTCGTCGACGGTAATCTGCCAATAGCCGGAGCGGAGGTCAATTCATGAAAAGTATTGGGATCCGTGAAGGCAGTCAAGAGCGTCGTCAATGCGAGGAAGGGGATAAACATCCTTCTTTGTTATCTTGTTGAGGTGACGGTAGTCAGCGCAGAAGCGCCACGAGTTGTCTTTTTTCTTTACTAAGACAACCGGTGATGCCCACGGGCTACTGGAAGGTTCAATGATGTCCTTGTCCACCATCTTGTCGACCTCTTTCTGGATTATGGCCCTTTGTGTTGCGGAGACACGATATGGCCGCCTATGAATGGGGCTGGCGTCACCGGTGTTGATGCGATGCGTGACAACAAATGTCTGACCAAGTGGACGGTCATCCAAATCAAAGATATCCCGATAATATGACAGGAGGTGACGAAGGGCTGTTGTTTGCTCGGAAGGAAGGTCAGGGACAATCATAAACATCGTCCGCAGGCGTCGAGCACGAAGGAATGGGTGACAAAGGTGCGTTGGTACTCAGGAAGGATTCGGAGGCCAAAGAAGAAATTTCAAATTCTTCCAAAGGAGTGATAAGTACAACGGCAATACCGTGTGGCAGCACATGCGTCGAAAATCCAAAATTGAGGATGGGCACCCGAGCGCAGTTTTCGAGGATCCGGATTAAGGCGCTCGGTTGGGCAATATGGCGTGACAAAACTACGTCAGTAAGCGGGGGCACGACGTACTCGCCATCAGGTACGGGTGGACAGGGCGTCAGGACGACATTGGTAGCCACCTGTGGAGACAGCCTTGCAAACTCAGCAGAACATAAGCGGGGTGAAGCACAAGTTGTTGCGTCTGCGTCGGCAGGAAGCGGCAGATCCAGCTGTACAACACCTGCGGAGCAGTCAATTTGGGCAGAGTGTTTCGAAAGGAAGTCGAGGCCGAGAATTAGGTCGTGTGGACAGTGCTCAAGGACGATAAATAAAACAACGCTATAATGGCCTGCAATGGTCACACGTGCTGTGCTTATTCCAAGAACAGGTGAAGTAGAACAGGTGCCCGCCGTACCGCACAGTGCACG
The DNA here is from genome assembly GCF_013339745.2 of Dermacentor silvarum. Taxonomy (NCBI): domain Eukaryota; kingdom Metazoa; phylum Arthropoda; class Arachnida; order Ixodida; family Ixodidae; genus Dermacentor; species Dermacentor silvarum. The sequence continues at coordinate 161,677,651 of NC_051157.2, read as the reverse complement.
GTACGGCGGGCGTCAGAACCTTTTTGAGCCTTCGGCGGAGAGCAGCGCTCATAACTGAAAGCTGCGCTCCTGTGTCAACGAGAGATGTAACAGGAACACCATCAACTTCAATGTGCAGTAGGTTTCCGCGTGTAGGCAGGGTCAGCAGAGGATTTAGGGGATGGGTCCGAGTTGCAGCTTCACCTCCGCTAGCTGCACCGCCTAGTTTCCCAAGGGAAGCGACCGGTTGCAGATGGGGACGAAGAGCGGTGAACGAGAGGCGGACGGGACCGACGGCTTTGCGGAGACGGGGAGCGGCTGGATCTTGGTGGAGCACTGTCGGTGTTGATGTTCCTAGGCGGCGTGTAGGGCGAGAAACTGCGATTGTCTGGTACTTGGCGGTAGTGACTCGGAGACGCCCACCAAGGAGACGACGACCAGCGGTTACGGCAATGACGGGCGATGTGTCCAATACCGGAACAATTAAAACAGATGGGTCTGTCATCCGCTGTGCGCCTGTCAGCGGGGTTGCGGCGGAGTGGCGGAAAGCTTTGCATCTGGGAGCGAGCGGCCGGAGAAATCTGGTAGGTGTTCGTATGGCGGACCGAGCAGTGAGATGGAATGCCCAAACTCGCTATTTCTTCCCGAAGGACCGCTTGTATAAGCGAGATAGCGGGCACACTTTCGCGAAAGTCGGAACAAATTGGAGCCGGAGCCATGGCTTCAAGCTCACGGCAAACGATACGCTTTATATCTTCTGATCCTGTCGGCTGAACAAACCGCGGCGGGTCTTTGCACGAAGATGTCGCGGCGGTATTGGGCAGTCTGTCGAAATGTTGAGGGATGCGGTGGCCTTTCGCTTGTTCGAAGTGCCCGCACTCCTTTATAATTGCATCCACAGTGGCACAATCCTTACACATCAGGAGATTGAAGGCGTCGTCTGCAATACCTTTTAGTATGTAACCAATCTTGTCCGCCTCGGTCATGGTGTTATCAGCCTTGCAGCAGAGAGCCAGCACATCCTGTATGTACACGACATAGGATTCGGTGGACGTCTGAGCGCGGCATGCAAGTTCTTTTCTTGCTGCCAACTGACGACCGACAGGTCTGCCAAACAGGTCTCGCATTTTTTCTTTGCAGACATCCCAGCTTGTTAGGTCAGCTTCAAGCGTATCGTACCATTGCTTCGCAGTTCCTTTCAGATAAAAGATCAGGTTTGCTAGCATCATTGTTGGATCCCACCTGTTGTCGCACCCTCGTTCGTACATCGCAAGCCAGTCCTCGACGTCGGCGTTGTCCGTGCCACAAAATGTCCCCGTGTGCCGCAGATGAGTGAGGATGACCGTTGTTGTGGACTGCTGAGGCGTTGCCGGTTGTGTCGGTTGATCTGCCATTGTGGCGGCAGGTAGATGACGTTCGCTGCGAAGTTCCGTGATTGTACCCAGCACCTTCCACCAAAATGTTGCAGGAAGAAAGCAGGCCCACGAGTGTAGAAGAATGTATGTTTGCAAGCGAAGTATATGGCGTTCAGGCAACGGCCAGAGTCTTCGTCTTCCTCTCGTTCGCGTCACCTTCTTTTTTCCCTTCACCGTAACAATTTAAATACGCATTTGGTGCCGCAGCTAAACGCCGCCTCCCCTCCCTCCCGTTGCGTTTGCTCTGCGCCGTGCGTTCGCTCCCCGTGAAAGCGCGCATCACTCGCGTGCTTTCACTTGCACATACAGCATATGGCGCGCGGCGACGATTTCATCGCCGTTGGACTATATACGGAACCTCACGGCGATGGGGACGGCGACGCCAACGGTAGAAATCCGCTTGGAGGGTCCATATAATTGCTATCGCAATAAAAATTAAGCGAGTCTTCGTCCGGTTGCGTTGACTTTTGAGCTTCGCAAAATGGTCAAAGTGTTTCATTGCAGAAGGGCACATACCAAGTTACTCATATCTAGTGCCGCAAGTTGGCATGAGAGACGTTCACTGATGAGCCGAACATAACCAGTACATATACCCAGTGAGCCAAAATGGCCTGAAAGAAGTTTATAGAAGTGCGGCACATACGCAGTTACACATGCCTAATCACCCGAGTTGGTATTAAAGAGGTTAGCTGAAGAGCGGCACATGCTTTCTGGCAAATACCCAGTTACCGAAACTGACATCAAGTGTGACACTTATGCCCAGTCTCCCATACCCAGTGATTCTAGTTAGGTAAAAGAAGTTAATTGAACAGCAGCACTTACTTGCTGTTCATGAGTTATTAGCTAATGAGCGGCACACACCCAATGTCACATACGCTTGACCAAGTTGGCCCGACGATTAGTTTCAAACCCGGTTCCTTCATCAGAGAAGCCCGATTCTCTAACAATTATACCATATACGATCTAGAGACCCAAGTTAGCGGGAACACAGTTAGAAACAGACACATAAGACAGACAGACAGACAGACAGACAAACAGACAGAGAGACAGTCCCGGGTAAGTGCGTGAACTATCCTATTAGTGCATGCTAATCGCAATAAAACTGTATTCTTCCAGAAAGCTTCCCTTAAAAATTGCGCAGTCTAAAAACCGAGTACGGTAAGTTCAAAATAAAGATGCGAGATTGCGAAAGAGATGCGATGAAAAGTTACGCGGCGGTTGGACCACCGTACACGTCACGTAGGCGACTGTGTGGTGGCAAAATATTCCGTGAAGGTTTCGTGTGCCACAATTGAACCACATGCCTGGAGGGCGTGTCGAAATGCGTTCTGATAATACCCTCGGCAGGCAAACGTTGGCAGTCAACCAGCTTGGGCCCCTGAGCATGCGCTGTGGTCGCGGTCGGCATGCCGTCCTTTTCGTTTCCTCGCCATCATTCTTGCATCGTCATCCTACTCTCGTCGTACCGTCGTCGTCGTGCCATAACTGTCACACAGTTACCGTACGATTGCGGGAATTCTTTCGTGATCATACTGTCGTCTTACCATCGTAATCACTTCAGAAGCGTCAATTCATGGTCATGCTGACGCCTGTCCTACCGTCCTTTGTCGTTTCATCGACGTTATTCCTTGTTCGCCATTCGATCAATAGTGATTAATTAACCGTTTTCATGTCATCGCCACGGCATCCTCGTCAGGCAGTTGTTGTCACACTGCCGTCGCCACACACTCGTTGTCAGTCCACTGTGGTCATGCCGTGCTTGGCATGCTGTCGTCTTTGCACTAACTTCATCATTTCAGAATCGTCCTCTCATTGTCATCACGCCATAGTCGCTTGCCAGGTTTCATCAATTCATCCACGTCATTCCTTCTGGCTCATTCCATCGTCGTCGCTGCCGCTTGATTAAAAAATTGTTGATAGGTAGTTTTGCTCATGGATGGCTTTGGCGAGCGAGTGTCGATTGAAGCGGAGTCATACCAGAGAGTATGCCGCATATACCCTAAACAACGCAATTTTCACAATGGCAAGTACACATTATAAATAAACGTAGCTTCAGCGATATGGTGTATTCAGCCCGTGGCAATACCGTCGACAGAGATCGTGAGATGGGTTCACCCGCAATTTTTTAAGTGGTACTGTGTTTGGGCATTACAGGGTCAAGCTTTTTGCAAGCGTGCGGAGAGTTAAATACTGTGTCTGTATACTCATAGCGGGTTAGTAATAAATGCGCAAACGCATGTGCTTGAGTCCGCGAAGCAGGACGTGTGTAGATTTTACGCACTCGCATTTCATTCCCGGCACCAAATAATTGAACTTGATCGACTGATTGATTTGTTTATTTTATTGCGATATATGGACACTCCAAAGCAGATTTCTGCCGTCGCCGTCACCGTGAGGTTCCGTATGACGTCAATGGAGATGAAATCGTCGCCGCGCGGGATAAGTGGTTCTTGAGGGAAAGGGAAAGGTTAGCGCTATCTTCTGCAGCCCTTGAGGGAGCACGGCTCAGCGCCATCGCCGCGCGCCGCCGAACGCTGTATGTGCGAGTGAAAGGGCGCGAGGGACGCGCGCTTTCACGGGGAGTGAATGCACGGCGGAGAACAAACGCGCGTTCTGTGCCGTGCTCCCTTAAGGGCTGTAGAAGTAGGCGTCTCTTTCCTCCTTTACAATCACCATATATGTAGAGCAAACGCGCCTTCTTCAGACGCGCGAAAGGCTTTGGGGGGGGGGGGGGGGGGAAGGAAGGGAGGCGACGTGTAGCTGCGGCACCAAGTGCCTATTTATAGCAGAGGCTCCGGCAACAGTCACCAACGCGCACGCATATTGTGCGAACGCGGGCAAAACGCCGACGGCGTCGACAACAGTTCTGCGTGTTGCCGGTGCTGCTGCATGTCCAAGTTTATACAGCTGATAAAGCTACTATCATTACTCCGTATAGCTCTTTAGTCACATAAACACTTCACAACATGCATTGCGTTGACACATCTGAATCCCTAGCCGGGTGATAGTTGGGATTCATTTGTCGGGAACCGAGGGGTCGCAGCGGAGCGCCAGAACAAGAGGACCAGCTCAGCAGGCTGTCAGAACGGACTAGCGCGTGCCGTGCTTGCGCCGCTGGCACGCGCCGCCCAACTTTAGTTTTATTGCGATAGCAATTATATGGACACTCAAAAGCAGATTTCTGCCAGTCGGCGTCGCCGTCGCCGTGAGGTTCCGTATGACGTCAATGGAGATGAAATCGTCGCCGCGCGCCGAACGCTGTATGTGCGAGTGAAAGGGCGCGAGGGACGCGCGCTTTCACGGGGAGTGAACGCACGGCGCAGAACAAACGCGCGTTCTGCGCCGTGCTCCCTTAAGGGCTGCAGAAGTAGGCGTCTCTTTCCTCCTTTACAATCACCATATATGTAACCAAACGCGCCTTCTTCCGACGCGCGAGAGGCCGTGGGGGAGGGGGAGGGAAGGGAGGCGACGTTTAGCTGCGGCACCAAGTGCCTATTTATATCAGAGGCTCCGGCAACAGTCACCAACGCCGCACGCATTTTGAGCGAACGCGGGCAAAACGCCGACGGCGTCGACAACAGTTATGCGTGTTGCTGGTGCTGCTGCATGTCCAAGTAGCTGATAAAGCTAATATCATTACTCCGTGTAGCTCTCTACAAATTTGCTATGGCAATTGATGCTTCGCCTTTCAGGTGAAACTGCGACAACCTTTTCTCGTTAGTCGCCGCCGGCCCCAAGGCGGCGGCCGGGAGCGCTGACCTTAGCGTCGCCGCTTAGCAGCGTCGGTGGGCGCTACAGGGCCCCCCGCCCAGACGGGACGGCGAAATGTACTCCCCGACGAGGCAGATATGATGCTGTCTTGGTGTCAAGCGGTGTGATGCTGTCTTGGCGTCGCGACGTAGGCTGGTTTGAGGCGGTCCAGCGAAACTTATTCGCGGCCATGCAATAGGATGGTGGCGGACTTCTGCGTTTTATGGAGGACACTGTACGGTCAGTCGTAGGAGGGTGTAAGAGGCGCCTTTATAGCGTCTCGTTGGAGGAACACGTGGGACGAGGACTCAAGGTTCGGGCGCACAAATATGCTGTGGTCCGATGATCGAGGCGGTACGGCGCGCAGTTGTTGAATGCAGTCCTCTAGGCGTTGGAGGTACTGTAGCGGCGGGGGCGAGGGGGCCGAAGGAACGAACAAGTCTCCAGGAAACCGCAGGGGTGCGCCGTAGACGAGTTCGGCCGCTGAACAGCCGAGGTCGCGACGAAAGACGGCACGTAGGCCGAGAAGCACCATAGGAAGGTGGTCGACCCAGTGCTCTCGATCCAGGTGCGCAGTGAGCGTAGCCTTGAGCTGGTGATGGAGCCGCTCAACCATGCCGTTGGCACAAGGATGATATGCAGAGGTACGGCAGTGCTTAGTGCCAAGCAGGCGGTTCAGGGAAGGGAAGAGTGTACAGTCAAATTGCCGGGCGCGATCAGTTGTCACGATGCTGGGGCAGCCGAAGCGGGAAACCCATGCTGAAACGAAGGCTTTGGCTACCGTTTCTGCAGTGATGTCCGGAATGGACACGGCTTCGGGCCAACGGGTGAAGCGGTCGATCATTGTGAGAATGTAACGATAGCCGTGAGAGTGAGGAGGTGGTCCAACCAAATCAAGATGGACGTGGTCATAACGGCAGTCATGGAGCAAGAACGACTGCGTGGGAGTCTTCGTGTGGCCGGTCACTTTGGCGGTCTGGCATTCGAGGCACGAGCGGGTCCACTGGCGAACATCGGTGTTAATGCTTGGCCAGACATACCGCTGTGTAACGAGGCGCTGCGTGGCTCGGATGCTGGGATGGCAGATGTCATGAAGTGATTGGTACACCGCACGACGGAAGGCAGCCGTAATGAAAGGGCGAGGTGTAGCCGCTGACATGTCGCACCAGAGGGAGCCAGGCACAAACGGGTGAGGGACGAGTTGTAGACGGAGGGAACGGGGATGATCACGCAGCGCTTGCAGCTCGGGGTCTTCCATCTGCGCACGAGCTAGACCTTCCCAATCCACAGTCGACGTAGAAGTGCCGAGGGAGGTGATGCGTGAAAGTGCGTCAGCTGCTTCGTTGTCGGTGCCTTTGATGTGCCGGATATCCATTGTGAACTCCGATATATTGGCCAGTTGACGAACTTCACGTGCGACGTACTTGGAAGAGTTTGTACGGAAGACATACACCAGAGGCTTATGACCCGTTGGAATATAAAATGGCTGGCCCTCCAAGAAGTGCTGAAAGTGCTGGATGGTGGAGTAGATGGCGAGCAGCTCACGGCCAAAAACGCTGTAGCGAGTCTCAGCCGGTTGGAGCTTCCGAGAGAAAATACCCAGTGGGCGCCACTCGGAGTTGATTTTCTGCTGGAGAACAGCACCGATGGCCACACTGGAAGCATCCACCATGATGCGGGTTGGCACGTTAGTTCTCGGGTGTATGAGAAGTACCGCATCGGCGACGGCTTGTTTAGTGGCCCTGAAAGCAGCGTCAGCTTCGGGAGACCAGGAAATCGCAGATGAGGAGCCCTTGGTCGTGCGAAGAAGGTCAGTCAGTGGGTGTAGAAGCTCAGCGCAGTGCAGAACGTCGGGAGAAATTCACTAGGCCGAGGAACTCGCGCAGCTGGCGTAGGGTAGGGGGTTCTGGGAAGTCTTTCACGGCCTGGACGTGAGAGGGCAACGGACTAATTCCGAGCTCCGAAATGTGGTGGCCCAGAAACTCGAGTTCGGAAGATCCAAATACGGATTTCTGGGGGTTGACAACCAGGCCAAATTGTTGAAGGCGTTGAAAGACTTCCCGGAGGTGACGCTCATGATCTTGTGGATTGGGACTCGCGATGAGGATGTCATCAATGTAGGCAAATACAGCCGGGAGCCGCGCGTTACCTCGGCAATGAATCGTTGGAACGTTTGAGCTGCGTTGCGTTACCCAAAGGGCATGCGCACATACTCAAACAGGCCGAAGGGTGTAGTAATTGCTGTCTTCGGGATATCGGCCGGCTCAACGGGGATTTGGTGATAGGCCTTGACAAGGTTCATCTTACTAAAGATTTTGCATCCTTCCAAATGGCCTGTGAAATCTTGGATGTGTGGAAGCGGGTAGCTATCGTGGACTGTGTGAGCATTGAGCGCCCGGTAGTCACCGCACGGATGCCCATCACCCGGTTCTTTCTTGGGCCACCAGACGAAGCGGGGAGGCCCAACTGCTGGACGAAGGGCGAATAATGCCTAGTTGGAGTATGTGCTCGAATTCCGCTTTAGCAATGTAAAGACGCTCACCGAAGAGGTGGCGCGGACGGGCTGAGACGGGTGGACCACGCGTGACAATATGGTGGGTGACGCTGTGTTTGGGTGGCTGATTTAAATTGCAGGGCCTCCTCACCTCAGGCAAGTCTTCGAGGATACGAGCATACGGGCATGATGGGATCAGCGTGCGGATGCCGGTGGGAGCGACAGCCGACAGAACGCCAGGGATCGAGAGGCGCATCTTGCTGTCAATCAGGCGATGGCGGCGCATACTGACGTCAAGGTCGAAATGAGTCAGGAAGTCGGAACCAAGGATAGGCTGATGTACGTCGGCCATGATGAAGACCCTCCGGAATGTGCGCCGCAGGCCAAGGTCGAGAGTGAGGGACCGTAGACCATACGGGACGATGGAGGTAGAGCTTGCCGCGCGGAGTCTAGGTCCAGGTGACTTAGAAGCGCGGTCACGCTTGGAGGACGGCAGTACACTGTCCTCGGCACCCGTGTCTACAAGGAACCGCAGGCCGGAAAAGCGATCCATGACTATGAAAAGGCGGCCAGGTTGTAAGGCTAGGTCACATGCCGCCATCAGTGATCTCGTGGTGCGTTTCCCTACCATTCGCATGGGGACTTGCACTGACGGGCGCGGTGCTGGAAAGTGCGATGGTACTAGCAGATAGGCAAGCGTCGAGTACTGCGCGAGCGGCGACTGGTCGGGGAAGAGGAACGGCGGCTGGGACATGAGGTGGAGCCGCGCTGGTTATGGGAAGACGTCCGAAGGGCGTCGATTGAAACGGCGAGCTGGTCGATCCGGCACTCTAAGTGGGCCATGATTGAGGACTGTGGCGTTGAAGAGAGGGCGGCGACTGAAGGAGAAGTCGCGTCGTGGACTCGATCAGCGAGCTGGTCGAGGCGGTCGAGGGTCAAGTCCTTTGTAGCGGCCAAGACAAGGCGGGTGGACTGTGGTAAGCATTGCAGGAAGAACTCCCTCAAAAGCGCACTGTTCGAGTCGACGTTGCTTGTGCCCAGGAGCTGTCGCATGCTGTTGAGCAGTTGGGAAGGGCGGCGATCTCCAAGGTCCTCGGAGGTGAGCAGCTGCTGGAGGCGCGCGCTCTCAGACGAAGTGGTGCGTTCTAAAATACTCTGCTTCAGTTTCTGGTACGGGGCATCACTCAAAGGTGCAGCAATAAGGTCCGCCACCTCTTGAGCCACCTCAGAAGACAGGTTGCAAAGTAAGTGACGAAACCGCGAAGTCTCCGAGGTGATGTGGTACAGATCGAAGATGACTTCGACCCTGGCGAACCAAACCTCCGGGTTCTGGCGCCAGAACGTGGGCAGATGGAGCTGTAGAGCTGCGACGTCCCGTGGGCGCGCGGTAGCGTCAGGTGGAAGGTTTCCTGAGGGCGGGAGGTTGCTGTGGTCGGTCATCTCTTAGGCTGGAGTCACCACTGTCGGGAACCGAGGGGTCGCAGCGGAGCGCCAGAACAAGAGGACCGGCTCAGCAGGCTTTCAGAACGGACTAGCGCATGCCGTGCTTGCGCGGCTGGCACGCGCCGACCAACTTTATTTTTCTCGTCAGTCGCAGGCGGCCCCAAGGCGCCGGCCGAGAGCGCTGTCCTTATCGTCGCCGCTTAGCAGCGTCGGTGGGCGCTACACATTCAAATATAATAAAATACATAGGGATGTCACATACTCAAACGACAACTTTCCACGAAGGACTTTCAAAACAACTGTCAGGAACAGTACAAAATGAAAAAGAGAAAATCTACTGTTCATAGGAAGGTTGACAACTACAAAACTGTCAAGCTTGATCTTTGGGGACGAATTATTTTATTATTTAATAATAATTTTAACAATATGTTGTATTTATAGCTTACATGTAGCTTGAACTGCAGTTTTTTTTCTGTGCAGTAGTAGAACCTAACCATTCTCCAGAGAACATTGCTTTCGCTTAATCGTTGTCTGCAATCTGGCACGGTAAGGAGACTGAGCTACAAACGCATCAAATTGGGACGCTTTTGTTGTGTTTGTCAAGTTAGAGTAGGCAAGTAATTCCTTGTTTTTATGCTTTGTACAACACACTGTCATACTTCAGCTGCTAGAAACAAGAGTTGACATAGTCTGTGTTTGCCGAACTGTCTGGAGCTTCCGGTTTGCGCGGAAGCTGCCTTTTGATTGCTGACAGAACGTGATAAGCGTTGACTCGTGCGCCTGTGCCCTCATTGAGATCTTGTTTTCCCCTAATACTGCGTCAAAGTTTAGCCAGGGTGTAAAAATAGCGGAAGTTCTTTGCAAACATTCGCATCGCGCTTTTTGTTGATATAGTGAAGGCGCATTGCAGTAAAACGTACTTTTTTTTCTCATGCAGTTATAATTCGTCTCTGTCATTCTGTTGGCTTCAATGGGTATACAGAGGGTTACGATTACAGGGCACTGTAGGGAAAATGTCAAACAAAATTTGTGTAGCTTGTTAGAGAGAGGCAGAGCTTCAAAGCTATAGGCTCTAAAGCTTTAGGTCAGAGGCACTACTTTCTCCAGCCATGCGTTTCAGGAAAAATATACAGCGGTGATTTTTTAGACAGGATCGCAAACAGGAAAGCGATAGAGTTTAGTGTCAGACATGTGACGTTCCAACTTTTTCATCTTCGTGCAACTTTTAAGACTTTGGAAGGAAGGAAGGAAAGAAGGGAAATAAGAGGTGAAAGGCAGAGAGGTTAACCAGTTTAAGTGTCCGGTTGGTTACTGCGCATATGGGGATGGGGTAAGGGCAGAAAAGATTAGAAAACAAGAGAACACATTAAAAAGAAAATTAAAAGAAACGCATAAGTTCGCACATTCTATAGTTTTTTCACTAAGTCCGGTTTCTTTTAAAAAGTGTACTAGCGCTTTTAAAGCAGTTCGTTCCGACATCGGCTGGGGCCAGTGACGAAGAATTCTGGCTTCCGTAAGAGGACGGTTGTCTATCTTGTCGAGCGTGTTGCTGAGGACTTTCCTTTGTGCACTAAAACGACGACATTGACACAGAAGATGTGCTATCGTCTCTTTGCACCCGCAAGTTCCACAATGTGGACTTGTGGCCATTCCGATCAGGTAAAAGTACGCGTTGCTAAAAGCTACTCCAAGCCATAGGCGACAAATGAGAGTTACCTACCATCGTGGTAAGCCATGTGGAAGGCGGAGCTTCAGATTAGGATTCAAGGAACAGAGGCGCTCGTTTTTAAATCCGTTGAATCCCTGTGGGCTGACGTAAGCTCGCGAGCGAGTGCACGGAGCTTTCCTGCTGCGTCTGTTTTGGACATAGGGATAGCGACGCAATCGGCACTGGTATGTGAAGATAGAGCGGCATGCGTCTACTTGCTCGTTTCCAAGGATACCACAGTGATTTGGCAGCGGAGTGGTGGGTTCTTCGTTGGAGAGCAAGTTTCCTAACAAAGTTGGTTGAACATCATCAGGTAAATAGATTATATTTCACCCGCCACTTATTACTCATTAAAAAGCTTAGGACTTTGCCACCATATCTTTTTCCTTAAACGAACACAATATTTACAAATGCGAACCTACAGAAATTGTAAGCATCTGAGAGGAAAGCAATGAGTTCCATAGAAAGCATTACGTGAAGTGATATTTAGAAGTCACTTTACATGTTGCAGGGATTCGGCTTTCAGTTCCTGCAAACAGCTAACTTCATGCGTGCCCTAGGGGGCTGTTGTTCTACAATCGATTTTTTTTTCAACATTGCAGATGCATTGCTATAAACTAGCCAACGTGTAAAAGCACTGGCTGACATTGCGGCATGGGCACACATAATCGGCTAGCGCAATAACATAAGTTGGATAGCGGTACTCTTGTTTTATTGCAATAAAAATTATATGGACACTCCAGGCGCATGTCTGGCTGCATCGCCGTGATGTTCCATATAATCCTGCATCATGGTGCTCCTCGACAGCTTCTGACCGATCGAGGCGGATACTTTTGGTCTCGCGTCATCGATGACATCCTTCGTTCCTGCTCTACCCACCATATGCTCACAACTGCTTATCACCCGCAAACGAATGGACTCGCAGAGCACCTGAACCGAACTCTGACCGATATGCTTTCAATGTACGTCTCCGCCGATCACCGCAATTGGGACGCTACTTTGCCGTACGTTACTTTCGCCTACAACTCGTCACGACATGACACCACTGGCTACTCCCCGTTTTATCACCTGTATGGACGCGAACCTTCTATGCCTCTCGATACTTTACTTCCTGTCAGCTCAACCACCACGTGCGTTGGCGACGCCATAGCGCGCGCCGACACAGCTCTCCAGATCGCTCGTAAACGGCTCACAGTGTCTCAGGCTTCCCAAAAAGCCCTGTATGATAGTCGCAACAGAGACGTTTCTTACTCCCCAAGTGCCCTCGTGCTGCTGTGGTCTCCGTCCCGCCGCATCGATCTCCGTCCCGCCGCATCGATTGTCCCGCTACGATGGTCCTTACAGGGTGCTACGTCAAGTCACCGACGTTACGTTTGAGATCGAGCCAGTCACCGCGCCAGCGCCGTCTACGCCACCACCCTCTGCTATGGTGCACGTTGCGAGACTTAAGCCGTACGTAACTGGCCCCTCTGGTCCGTCGTAGCAAGCGTCGGGTCGGCGCTCTCGCCCGGGTGGAAGGGGGGGGGGCTTAGTGCCACAAGACAGTGAAGGGGCTGCTACAGGCGGTCGGACGAAGACGACAGCGACGAAGTAGCCAGAGGCGCGCGATAGCCTTGCATCTGTCGCCGCTGCTTGTCCAAGCCTTGTATATATCAATACTTCCTAAATAAACGTTATCCTCGTAACAATATTATGGGGGGGGGGGGGGGAGTCACATTGCTTTCGAACAAATTTATTGAAGTATTTATTTCTCACTGCGTCATTGCAGTTTATGACACGTTATTTTACTATGTTCTATTTCCAAATGAAGTTTGTCTTGTGAATCTCCTGTGTGTTTTCATGTCTCGCACACGAATTTGTTTTTCTATATCTATAGAGCCCTAATACATCTTCCGGAGGAGAAATCACTCCAATACATAACTTTCCCAAGTGTCTTGAAAGAGGGCTGACAACGTTTGTTGAGATCAGCTGGCTCCTGGAGAAAACGGCGTCGAGAGCTAACTATCAAGCGGGGGTGGTTAGCACGCACACTTCTTTCTTGTGACTCTGCTCTTGCACTGTCCCGACTACTACAGGTGACAATATGAAATATAGAAATCGGCAAAGTAACACGTGAGAGTTACAAAACAGGAATGAAAATTATTAAATATATTCATCATTCCATAGACGTTCCCGAATTAAATTTGATATCGATGACCCAGCGAAACAGTACGCTAGTTTCAACTGGAGAAGCTTATGTTGTACCACTCATGCTCTGAGTCGCAAAAACAGGTACAGAGTTTTGATCTGGGGTCAATAATACTCAACAAACATACAAAATTACGCTTAGACAATTACAAACCCACATATCGCAACAGCCTCTCTCCCTTTGTTTTAGACTTATCACATCATGCACTTATCTAGCTTGTATGATTTCCACCCTTTACAACTATAGAACTGACACATTAAACATGGTACATCATTCTTATCCAGTATTGTGCACCTTCACAACAACACACTTGCCACTATGCAACAAGAAAACATGAATACTGGCATCAACCATCTTCACAAAGAAATATGGGATTACAAACTCTCGAATATACATCACCTTCCATACTGCATAGGTTTGGATTATGTCACACCTCCATCCGTGAAATCGTGTCACAGTTCGTTAAGAATATATTTTAAAATATAACTTATTTGTTTTTGCATTTATCTGTACTCATCTTATATTGGTATAGAAAACATGTTATAGGTGGGGTAATACTGAATTTGATTTATTTTTATAGTTGAAGTTACAACGTGCAATGTTCTAGTCCGTTAGGTCACACCACCTTCACGTCGTCTGTCAGACGACGTTACGAAAACCATGAAAACTCAAATTTCCGAAAGGGCCTGTAGACACTAATTATGCATGATTATGTCTAGCAAAAGAAAAGAAAATATTTCCCAATTGTACCACTTTTTTGTCAAACGTTCTACGCCATTTCTCAAGAGTTTTGGCCGGCACCCACTTTGTACCGCGACGTCACAAAACCACGAAAGCTCCCTAAGTGAAGGAGATGTGTAGAAAACAAACATGAATTAATCAGTCAAACAAAACTCATTTTTTTTATTGGCTGGAGACTGCCCTGTTATAAAAGAAATAGGAGATGGTTGCCCGAAACTCGCTCTGGTGCTAGCTGCTCGGAGTCATATTCAAATGAAGCACCTCGCACCAATTTAGCCCTGGCACAACAATATCATGTGAAACGATCTTTACATTCCTTGTTCGTCTCTCTCATGGTATCCCGATTGATTGCAGCTACTAGAATACTGTATTTTATAACCTAAGCATAAGCATTTGATAACCTGACCCTTTAGATTGTGCTCGGGAAGTTAAGTGCTTATGGTGTATGTGGCGTGGCTCATTCGCTGCTCTATTCGTACTTGTCCAACAGAAAACAATGTGTCTCAATTGCTGCGCGCTTTCCTTGTAAAAATATTTCCTGCGGGGTGTCACAAGGAAGCATGTAGCGACCGATGCTCTTCAATATCTGCATAAACGATATTGTTAAGAATAATGCTGACGCCTCATTTCTGCTTTACGCGGATCGCACTAACCTCTTTCTTTCAGGACAAGATGCAAGTGAAACTGTTGCCAAATCCGAGATTCCTCTTTCCGAAGTTGTGCAACGATCCACTACTAACGGGCTATGTATAAATCCAGAAAAACAACAATAAAAGCGGTGCTGGTGAGCCCCAGAGGCACCGCGGTTAAGGTGCATTAACCATTACCGCTTTAAGGTATGTCCGGTCAGATAGTTGATAGATTGAAATTCTGGGTTTCAACTGAAAATTAAAGATGGACTTGTGCATGCGGTCCAAAAATATTTCCCGCCATTGGTTTTCACGCTTTAATAATGTAGCAGGCTTTTTTCAATCTTACAAACAAAGCGTAGCGATGGAAACCTGACATGGAATAGAAGAGAGAAATCTAGAATTTAAGTTACTTTATACATGTATGGTGGCCTCCTTCCTTTAAACATATTCAAGGCAAATCTTTTTCGCCATGTGCCAAATCAATATTTATGCTCAAAGTTTTCTTTAAAGATTTTCACACACACTTGAATAAAGATTTAGCGCTAATGGAAAAACAGTCTGGCTTACATTGTCAAAAACTTATCTTTATCTTTATGAATTTGCTCATGGCGAAACGAATTAAACAGCACGCCACTGCCGGCGGTGTGAATCAAGATAGTCGGTAAGTGTGTTTTAGAAAATTCAAGCATAATATCGCAAATAAGGAAGTCCGGGTGGTGACGGTAGCAAGGAGAGTATAGAAATGCAAGACAACATATAAACTGCAACTTCGAAATGAAAGCATAAGAGAAGCAAAACAACGCTTACAAGATACCGCGAAGCACGCAGTGTGATGCGCGAGAGTACTATGAACATTTCATGGCCGAAGTGTAAGCTCTCGGAAGTGTGGATCGTTTAGCCAGCGTGGGGCTGCTGTCGCAATAACGCACAAAATAAACAGACGCCGTTGGTGGTGCTGTTTGCGGATCATTTTTCGTGCTTTTCTGTAATTTATTTCGCGTTCTTTCTTTTATGCCCTTGTTTTACGACCACCGTGCTAGTTTCGGTGATGTCGCGGCACCGTTTCCATAAAGTGTCATCACATCAGCGCAGGGACACGCGTAAAATCTCCGGATCGAAGCAGCGAACCGTAAACAGAGTCATTTCCGACCGCGGCTGCTCTTCACTTTTTCTGTGTACTGCGTCGGCTTTCGCTCACGCTTTTGTCTTATTTTTTTTTCTATGGTCGAGCAAACTTACAGCGTGCTGACAACCACGCATTTTTGGGTCTCGCAAAACTGCAACTACATTGCTGAGATTTTGCCTAATTGATGGCCAGGTATTGTCTGTCTAGCAAGATGCAATTAGATGCGCAGCCGGGCATTTATGACACCATCGAGACAGCAGAAAGTAGCTCGGAGGCGAAATAACGAACTTGGAAAAGCGAGGTATTTGAAGCGCTTCCTACTGTCTCGATGGTAACATAATGACTTAGACTAACCTACGGTAAATATATTGCGTGAAATATTTTGGAACTACTCATTTATTTATTCATTCAATTATGTATTAAAATACGGTCTTCATTCGTAATGGACGGTGTTCTACAAAAAAGGTTACTCTGGTTACTGATGACTCGTGTATTATTGTTTTGTTTGTGGTACTATCGGTATAACTGATGTTATTTTATCCTATTGCAGTAAGTTCCTGTATAAGTGGTGTTATCATTTCTTTCTGTTAGTAAAATTATAGTGTTACGTATTGCTGCAGAATTGTACTTTGTTTCTTGAAATATTCTTTGTTTTGCATTGTCCCGCAAATGCATTGTGTGTGTGTGTGTGTGTGTTTGTTCTACAAGTAAGAGTACATGTTCTTAATTAATGTATAATCATTTCTACAATCTGTGTAAATGACTTGTTTATATTTGCGTATGATGCTTTCAAACGTATGTTTCCTTGCAGCTTTTAGCCGACGAGTCCAGCCAGGATATTTTCTGGTAAATAAACAAAATTGAATTGAATTGATTTAAATGAACGAATGCCACATACGCATGCTACCTGTAGGGAATATAGATGATCAGTCATCTGCTTAGTGGCTACAATTAGCACGTACGCCTGACTACGATAAGCCCCTTTTTGTAAACGGGGCCACTAGTTTAAAATATCCCTTCTTCGACTACTGTTTGTATCTTGTAGTTTTGCTTGTAGCGCTTAAAAATATCTTCATTTTCCAGGTTGGTTATTTCGCCTTCGAGCTGCTTCCTGCTGTCTCGATGGTGTCATAAATATGTTGATAACGTAATCGTACGAATTCTGTTCGTTAACATTGTTTTGCTACATATATATTGCTAAGCTATATGGCACGTGTAAACTAGCAGCGCAAGAAAATACTGCACTGTGGAAGAGACGAGCGCACTTCTTGCTTCTGGTTCCTAGCGACCTCGCTCTTCCGGCTTCCAGTGCGGAGAATAGTGAGAGAAAAGCGAGGTCTGTTGAAATGGCGGGAGTCTTGCGCACATGACGCTCTTTTCCGAGAAAGCTTTTCACACGTATTTCTAGATGCTGGTTTCAAATTTCCAATTTTATCTCTTGCTCCGACGACCTCATTTTCCCCATTATTGCACCGTATATTTTTCTCCCTCCGAGTGGTCTTAGAGGGGGTTTTCTGGCACCGAACTACCGTTTCTTCCTTCCTTCCCTATCCAGAGAAAATGTACACGTTTCACTTCCTCTTCTTTTTTTCCTTCGTGCACTCTTTCAAAGTACAGCTATGATGCTTTGCCAGCCTTCCTTTGAAAGAGAGTGAATTTAGGGCCAATTCTGCGCGGCCACTTATTCATACCCAACCGACGTCGGCGCTTTAAGATCCCGGGAGAACGTGTGGCCTCGCCCCAAAATAAAATGGTTGGGGTGTACAAGAACTAAAGTGTGTACGTTATACGAAGAACGGTGCGGACGTAGAAGGACTATATAGAAATGTTCTTTCTGTATACATAAGCGGCACTGTACGCCTCCGTTTGCTCTAATTTTTCACAACGCTGTCTCGTCTGCAATACAGTTTATCGTGTTCTTTTGCTATTTCTCGTTGTCCTTTAAAACAGTGAACCATAGTTTTATTTATAACGTCGCATAGAGAAATGTCGCCATGTTTCACTGTGACTAAATGCTGTCCAATTTTGTTCGTGCGACTGTTGTTTTACTTTGCTCGTAGAAGCAACAATCGCGTCTGTCTGAACAATAAACTGCAAACCTTTTGCGAGGCATTTTTAAAGCAACAAAACACCTAAAAGACAATTGAACTCATACTTTCCTTGCGTTTTGACATATGTGTTGTACTCACGGGACGAGAAAAAGGTTCACGTGGCACCGCCCATCCAATTGTTGCTGCGTAACTTCACTATAGCGTTCATTTTCTTTGAGAAGCATCGCAATATATTTGTTAAACGGAAGACAGCGCAAGGAAATGAAACATATATCCCTAATTGATCACACACACATGCTGAACTGAACTTCCACCACCGCTTTCCTTTTATTCTCTTACTGTTAGGTAAACATACACGATGAAAGTAACGCTTCTGCATTCACGAGTTTCGACTTGATACAAGTGCTGTGAGTTACTCAAGGCACTTGCGTTGAGTGCGGTCACATTATCTCACGGTAACATTGATCCCGTTGTAATGTATAAAGAGACTGTTGCTGAATAATTAGCAAATACAATTAGAAAGAACCTATAGTCATGGTAATCACAATATTCATTACCCTATGTAAGCCCATAATAAGAATCTAAAAGCAAAGCGAACCCGTCTAGTTGAAATGTCTGCATTTCAGACAGCGAGCAGTATAAAAGCGTGCACTGTAGGCGCAGAGCATTCCGACGTTCGGCGACGAGTATGGCGAGGACAAAGAAGCAACTGTCTCCGGAAGAAGATGCGGCGCGACAGGAAAGACGACGGGAAGCTCCTCGAGCATGAAACAGGGGAGCTAGTGGCTTCAACTACCGCCACCCCATACTGTAAAGTTAAAAACAAGTTAAGGCTAAGTAAAATCCAACTTAAAAGCCAAGAAAATAGTGCAGTTAAAGCTAAGTAAAATCCAAGTGGAAGCCACCAGCTCCGCTGTTTCATCAGTCTTCGCGACGTTAAGTCAGTGAAGCTGCAGTGATCTTTTTTTTTTTGGACAAACAGCAGGTGGAGCTGCTGACGTCACACGGTACACCGATATCAAAGGCGACGTCTTCCTGCCGACGGCGGGGAAGGCCTTTGAGCGTCTCTGCTGCATCGTGCCCTGCTAGGGAGAATTTTCCATGCTGTTCGTAGCCGCGTCTATCAGGAACATCAATGGATCCGGTAGAGTAACAACTTCGCGAACATGTTCGTTGTCTCTGATGCGAGGCGATGGCGCTTCAATTGACGAAGCGTGAAGAACCGGTTCCTAGGGCTTGGCGCTGTGGGCACTGTCAGCCTTTTGCTACCCATGAATTTTTCATGGTGCTTCATGTGTCGTGGACGCATCTGCAGAAGCGAGGTGTAGGACAGGGCTACGAGTGCCGTAAGCAACGTGAGAATCTGACTTCGCATGCGTGCTTGTGTGATGGACGTTGCAGTTGCCGCGTGCGAAGCACTGGAGCTCATCTTGCCACAGATAATTTCCATTGTTAGCGTCATATGCTGCAGCAACGACGGGGAAGGTTTATGTGACCGAAGTTCTCTTGGCAGGTATGGTTAGCATTGGCGAAGGTATGTCGTAGGCAGTAGTTTGAGCGGCGAAGTCGAGCAGAAAAGGAATGAGTTGGTGAAGATGCGACAGGTGGTGAGATTGATAGGAGGGAAGGTGCGCTGCTTTCAGCTTCCACGGCCGTCGGGTATTTGGTTGTCAGCATGTGCTCAGTGACAAGACATGCTTTCGTAGAGTTGTGCTCCGGTGAGGTGAGCTTCAGCGACGGAGAGTGATGACGTTGCTTATTTGGAGTTTCCGTTTGACAGGCACTCAATCGGTAGCGCTGCGTTTGTCCTTGCTTCGCTGCTGGAGTCCTCCGCGGAGCTGCATCCAAATAGGCGTGGCAAGTGGGCATTAAGTCTTGCAACAGCAGGAAAATCAGCGGCCATTGAAGGCATATTACCGAGTGTGGCCGGTGGCTGACGCCGTAAAATGCCGAGTGAGGGACTTGAAGGATAAGCCGAGGAGATGTCAAGGCAGCATAGCGGAAAGACCATGAGCATGTGTGCGCTGCAGTCGTCTTGCTGCTAGAAGTCACCTCTTTTTAACTGCCCGAGTGCTCGTTCGTCATCAAAAGTGACTCCGTGGGGGGTGACAGCGGGGGCTGACCATACCTGGTGACGGCGCCTGTTTCCAGCTCGTCGTATGGCATTTCATCACGTTCCGGCAGCTATTGGCGCAATCTCATGGATAGTTGTTCAACAGCGACGTCGTACCGCACTTGTTGTGAGCTCACCCGGCAAAGGTGTACCTTCTATAGCTATACATCTCTACTCTTAACGTGTACTTCTATAGAAGTGCGCCTCCAAATGGAAGAGCCACATCGGGTGTTTGGTCGCGACGAATGCTGGAAGTGGTGGCAGCGCATGACACCTGTTTTCTTCGTTGGGACTCCAGGGTGCTGATTCCATGGCAGTCATCTTCTGAGGTAACCTCTTGTAGACGGCCCGTTGCTGCGGGCAAAGTACCGTTTATTTTTCATGAACATGAACCATGGCGCCAGGCCACACGCAGCGGCCCGTTGTACCGCTCTCTAGTCCGATGGCTAGCTCGTTGTCTGCTCACGCTAGCCAAGCATACACCTTCGTCGTCTTCTTGGTGGGTGGTGATGATAAATAATTGGAGTTGGTAGGGCCATGTAAAGCGTAATGTCAGTTAGTGAATGTCGAGCATACGAGTGAGTCGGCTCATGCAAAATTTGGAGGTCGCTCGCAGATGCATCCGTTTTTCAGTGGCCATAACCTAGGTACGCTTACTGTCATTATGAATATGATTGGTTATATCTGTACGCTGCTCAAAGTAATTGAACTGTGGGACGAAGGCTAAAACATTAGCATATTCAGCTGCAGTACTTAGTAACCGACATCCTTTCTATTACTCCGATAGACCACCAGCATTCATCCTTGCGTAAAAATATTCTGTAGAACTTTAGCCGTGATGTGGAAGTAGTTCAACTAACTCAACCTTTCCCCCATTACCTTGAAAGAAGAAGGCACATGGATGAAATCCCGGTAGCGGCGGCCGCATTTCTATAGCGCGGAAAGTAAAAATGCCTACGTGCCGTGCATTGGGTGCAAGGTAAAGTACCGACAGTAGACGACAGCGCGTTTCTAAGCACTACCTGGTACCGATTGCAAAGAGAAGCTTCTGTAAAAAAATGTAGCGGCGTATTAATTTTCTTTTTTGACTGTAAGAACATGAACGTGAAAACGGGTCGCCACCAATTGACCAAAAGTAGGTTTAAAAATGGTGACGTACCACTCAATAAAAAAGAAAAAGTTTTAAAAAGTGTTTTCCCGAAAGGCAAAGCATTCTTTGCGAGAGCAAATTGGTAGACAGCTATACGAAGTAAGGCTATTAGATTTAGTGGCAGTGTAAACTTCCAAACATTCGCTAGCTAACTAAATTAGCTAGCACGGTCTCAGGCGCGCACAGGCAAACGTGAACACATCTCGCTCGATGACCGCGGGAGCTTGCTGTCAAAACGCCGTAGTCAGGAAGCACGGCAGCAGCTGCGAGTGAGTTGACCTTGGTGCGAAATAAAGGTCGGAGCGACGCGAAATAAACGTCGAAACACAGCGCATACGAAGCTACCGGAACCGGGCGTACTTTGTCCACATCGCACATCCCTTTGAAGATGAGGCCCGCGCAGGCGCGCCCTTTGTCCACGTCGCAGATCGCTGTCAAGATACGGGGCCAGCGCGGCCGCACCGTAAGCAACAGCCGCCATAATAGAACGCCCCGCCCATTCTCACCCCTCCCCCCCCCCCCGCCCTCCACGCCGCGCGCGCGACAGAACAAGCGCGCTTCCGCCCCACCTTTCTCCCTCGCACGCGCGAGATTGAGCCGTGGTCGTCGGCTGACCCTTGCAAGCTTTCTTTCACTCGGACATAACGCGTACGGGGCGCGGCAACAATGTTATCGTGTTTGCACAACGACGGTGATGGAAGAAATACGCTTGGGGTGTCCATATAATTTCTGTCGCAATAAAACTGTCATCATTGTTTCCTTAGCGAGTCATTGCACATATAAAAGCATAGTTCTCTTTCTTTTCTAAAGTTGCAAAATGGCCTTTTTTGTTACAGTCAATTCGGACAGGGCTGCTACCCCTTTTCAGGTGTACTTCTGCAAGAGTTGGAAATTCTCTGCAAGAGAAATTGCAAGTTAGGAAATCACAATCTGCAGGTTGAGAAGATTAACTGTCATTGTAGTCATTTGCTTTAGGGCGCGTATCAAAATACCGAAATTGAAGCTGAGCTGTAGGGAAATCATGTCTGTTCAACAGAACTTCTAAGAATAACATAACATTGGAGGCATTAGTTTTTGAGTATGAAGCATGGTTTGCTTAAGTTCCACTTAACAGTTACCCATGTGCGTCCCTCAACCACTTTGAGGCGAACTTAGCTGGAGCGCTCATTAAACATTAAGGGATATTTGGCGACGAACTTCATGAAAGTGGTACTATTCTTTGGGCTTCTGATAAGCACGCAAGGCTTCTTATACCCACCACGGTGACTAAGGGGCTATGGCGTTGTACAGCTGAGTATGCGCTCTTCATTTCCAATCCGTGGGGGCTGTTCTCCGATGAGGACGTAGTAAAAAAAGGGTTCCTGTATAAAGCATAAGGTGCAGGGAAAAAAAAGCTGATCTTGAGGAACTAATGCCGTGCCAACATCAAGGAGTGTCTATAACCCATGAGTTTTTCAACTCGTTAATAGCACGAAACAATACGAAACGTTTATTAGCGCAAATATTTCCATGCCACTTTATCCGGAAATGGAGGCCTTCGGCAATGCACAGCGCAAGGTTGCGCCCTTAATTTAATTACTAAAACTATTTAAAAATCAACTGTAGTACTTTTTTTACTATATTTGAAGGGATGACTGTTTATGAGGGTGCGGGTATTTGTTGTTAGCAGCCACCCGAAGTCTCCAGTTTTTCTTTTTAATTTGTTTGCAGCCTTGGTTATACGGATTACTTACAAACTTTTCATCTGCATTTTAAGGAAATTTGGAGCAAAGTAAGGTAGAGAGAGCTCTCCTAATTTGTTTCTATTCAATTTCTTTCTGTAGCCCTCCGCGATTGGTCATACATTTATGGGACAACGCGTACTTCGCCATTAAGCCAAGAGACGTCATGAGAACCGCGAAAACTCCACATCCCAAGATGGAATGTACTCACAGATTAAGCATGATTAGGCCGGAAAACATAAAAACAAAACGTTTCTTTCACATTCTACCCCTTTGTCGCCATTAGCTTTCTTCGATAGGTTAAAATATTTTAGGGCAACGTCTAGTTTGCCTGTCTGTCATGCGACATCACCCTTCCCTCGGAAACTAACAACGTCCAAGTGATATGTACGAATAAAGACGCAATATGCGAAACAAAGCTGAACTTGTTGCGAAATAGCCGCAGACTGGCCCCGTTCTGAAAGGAATAAAAGATGTCTGTTCACTGATCGCACCAACGCACTGTACTCGGAGCTGCTGGGAAGAATTATTTATTTGCGTATAATAAAACATATTGCGTGGCAGTATAGCATTGCCGACCCTTTTGGCACGTATATATATACCATCGCTCTACACAATTTTTCACTGAGCATCAGTTCCCGCGCCATCTTTTACGCCCTGTACCACGCCGCCGCAATCGTTGACGAGCCACCGCAAGGTAAGCAAGGGGCGTCGGGCCAGTCGGAGACGCCGGCACCACTCTCTCCACCTGGTTAGCTATTTTCCAACTAGCCCGCTTCTCATGTTAGAGCAGCGTTTGTCCTGACTTCTTCCTCGTGTTAACGCTTGTGTGTGCGATGGCCAAGAATGGATAGGTCCCAACTCGCCCGCTTTTCAGTTCTTCTGTAGCTATTTTCATTCTATTAGCTAGGACCCGCCGAAACCATCTTCTATTTTCCGTGCTCCTCGACTCTCGTAAACCAATTACATAAAAAAAAAGAAACCTGTCGGGGTAGGCAATGCTATCCGTTCTGAAACCAAACAGGAGGTCAGCTCCTATAAACGAGGAGAGTGATTGGTTCAAACAACGCTGCGGGTCACCGCACGATGCTTGCGTAGGCGGTTACGTAAGTTTGACGTCAGGAGAGTGGTCTAAAGTCAGAATGAAAGACCTTGACCTTATAGAGCCCTTAATTTAGTTTTGAGGAGAGCCAACGACATTTTTTTTTCAGTTGTTATGCGGCGTGCGGTCCCTGCGCACCTTTTTTATATTTCAAGTATACCAGGCTAAATTCGAAACATGAAAGACACTGTGGGGCCTCGCTTGTGCGCCACGTCACTACAGCTTTCAAATATCATGCAGGCACCTTTTTAGCCTAATGCAAGCGGCGTCACCAATTACATGATATTTAACGTTCCTGTAGCCACATAATTTCTGGTAGCCTCGTGTCTATTCTAAATGTGTGGCAGTTTGTGGCAGCGATCAGCAACTAGCGAAAGCCAAGGGATCAAACACGGCAGAGCCAGCTGCACAAGTCAAACAAAGAAATACATGTATACCGGTTGTCTCAATTTCAAGCAACATAATAGTTCTTGCTAAGCAAGCCATGAAACGGATACAGCTTGTAAATGTTCGAATAATTCCTTGTGCTCCATGTAAACGGGAGGCAAGTCAAGTGTTAGTGTATTCCGAAATTGGCCAGTTTTTTGTGTCTGGGGGGAGGGGGGGGGAGCACGGCACAAAAACCGCGCACCGCATACAACTAAATATGGTGCACTCCAACGCAATCTTAAACGTATTGTTGATAGATTAGGTATATATATATATATATATATATATATATATATATATACAAATAGGGTGCCCCCGCTACCGTTAGCCAACCTCTTGGAAGGAAATATAGAACATACGAGGACGCAACCGATGGTATTACGTCAGCAGCGTCGTATCGCACCACGAGCATTTTTTCATAATTGCACTATCGATGATTCTTCATCATCATCATCAGCCTATATTTATGTCCACTGCAGAACAAAGGCCTCTCTCTCCCTGCGATCTCCAATTACCCCTGTCTTGCGCTAGCTGATTCAAAGTTGCGCCTGCGAATTTCGTAACTTCATCACTCCACCTAGTTTTCTGCCGTCCTCGACTGCTCTTCCCTTCTCTTTGTACCCATCCTGTAATTCTAATGGCCCACCAGTTATACATCCTACGCCTTACATGGCCTGCCCAGCTCCATTTTTTTTCTGTTAATGCCGATTAGAATATCGGCTATCCCTGTTTGCTCTCGGATCCACACCGCTTTCTTCCTGTCTCTTGATGCGGTCCTTAACTTGTTCTCGAGCTTCTTTGTTAACCTCCAAGTTTCTGCCCCATATGTTAGCACCGGTAGAATGCAATGATTGTACACTTTTCTTTTCCACGACAGTGGTGAGCTCTCAGTCAGGATTTGGCGATGCCTGCCGTATGCACTCCAACCCAATTTTTTTTCTTCTGAAAATTTCCTACTCATGATCAGGGCCCCCTGTGAGTAATTGACATAGATAAACGTACTCCTTTATACACTCTAGAGGCAGACTGGAGATCCTGAATTCTCGTTCCCTTGCCAAGCTATTGAACATTGTCGTTGTCTTCTGCATATTATTCTTTAACCCCACTCTTACACTTTCTCGGTGGAGGTCCTCAATCATTTGTTGTAATTCGTACCCATTGTTGCTGAATAGGACAATGTTGTCTGCAAACCGAAGGTCGCCGGGATATTCGCCGTTGATCCTCATTCCTAAGCCTTCCCAGTCTAAGAGCTTAATTGAATACTTCTTCTAAGCGTGCAATGAACAGCATTCGAGAGATTGTGTCTCCTTGCCTGAGCCCTTTCTTGAGATGTATATTCTTGAGCTGAAAATCGAAGCTACCGCCACGAAAAAAGCTAAAGTCGTAAAGGACTGCGTTACTTTTTTGTGCGCTCACAGAAAAACAAAATTATGCCGTATTTTTTATTTATTCGTTTTGTCGTGGTCATCACATATATGCAGGCATATGGTGATATAACACAACTGCAGCAATATTGTAGCATGAGTAGCTATTCCTTTTCTTCCAGTGAGGCAAACCGCTGCAGCAAAGAATAGTGACCATCGGAATAGGGAGGGGCATCCTGCCAAAATATAGTTTCTGGCGCGGTGCCGCAAATGAAGGTAAATGGGGTGGGGGGAGGGGGGGGGGTTGCAGTGGTACCGAGATGTTGTATTGTGCGGTGGGCTCCTTTGTTCCTCGGTACGCCAAAGAGTTGCTCAACGAAAAGGTTTCTGCGGGCGAAGATGGAATTACATGAGGTTCCGCATATCGTTAAAGCGCAGCGTCAAACAATGGGCGTGTCACCGGGGAGCCAACTTTAATTAAAGCCATTCATCGCACGCGTTCCGGAGGAAATTGGGAACTTGCCTTAGGTTGCTTCAGCTCAGGTTTTCTTCTTTCTCGCTCGTTCAACGCGGCCTTTTCTATGGGAATTGAAGTGAAAGAATTGATGTTTTTATGGGATGGGCTCGTTTGACTTTTTTTTTTTCAGTAGACCGTCGGCTAATATGACATGACCACGGCCGCTCTTTCTCTGTGTTGTCGTTACGAATGAACGGAACATATTTGTTCGTTAATTCCTTTCAAATATTTAACATGCACGAATCAAAGCGTTTGGGTTAAACTGAACAGTCAACTTTTGTATTCAACGGCTACAAGCAACACACAAATAGCAGTTACAGCTGGTTGGTGCAAGAGGCACGGAGAATAACCTTCCACGTAGTTTATCAAACTACATAGCTTTCTTTTTTCCTTGACTGATGCATCTCTTGTTGACATGCTCAGATCTTTATTCGTACGCAAAGAGTATGGGTCAGCCAAGTATGCGCGCTAAAGACAAGTTTGACATACACAATGGTTCTGAAGAACCGATAAATGTTGATAATAAATGTTTATAAATAAATATTGATTTTAGCAATCCATTCTGTTTCTGTCTCTTTTTCATGTTCATTATTCAGTCATTTCGTATAGTATTCGTATCGCATTTCGCACCCAATTACATTGACCTTGTCCTCTTTAGCGCTAAAACTAGGTTGACCCGTTATGTTTTGAGCGATCTAGGAGAGAGGCAATTCTATGGTAAATTTCGCCATTGTTCGGCCAATTTTCGCCTATATTGGGCATAATTACGCCCATACCAGTTTTCTTACCTACTGTGAGAATAATGCTTGCCTATTGTGGTGACCACCGAAGCCGCCTTCTGTACACAAATTTCTCGCGCGAGCACTGCTTAGCCCAAGAGAACTCACTCATTTTCCCGGAAGTGTACCATATACTGCGGCTTTGCCTCAACATGTCGGCATCCATGGCGGTGTACTCTCTATAAGGGTATAGCACAATGTGGTTATTTCTTTAATAGGGTGAACTATCCTGACTGACAATAGTGCATTGTGAACTATCGTGGAATGTAATGCCCATACCGTTATTTTCACCTGTTCTGTGACTATTTCGCACTTCTTGACAGGTTGAGACATTTGGAGACACTGTTCAGTGTAGTAAGAAATTCTAAAGTAAGTATATTGCGACTTTTGATAACAGGTTACAAAACAAATAACCATATCACGGATACACCGAACCCTTGTGAAGTCAGCCACGAAGTCCTTGTGTTCAAAAAGGAACAAGCGCCCCATACGTTTTCCGTTAGCTCTTCACTATTAATCCAAACGTGCGCCCATGCTTTTTGCATCTCTTCGAAGTGCTTTTCAGTTTCTAGCTTCCAATAATTTTCCTGGTAAACGCGGATGAATGAGAGCTGCACTGTAAGTGAGCCGTACGCCATCGTAAGTGGTTTGTTTATTAATTTCTGGAAAATAGCGAAGCCAATGTC
Organism: Dermacentor silvarum; assembly: GCF_013339745.2. Lineage (NCBI taxonomy): Eukaryota > Metazoa > Arthropoda > Arachnida > Ixodida > Ixodidae > Dermacentor > Dermacentor silvarum. The sequence continues at coordinate 161,650,263 of NC_051157.2, read as the reverse complement.
GTCGACCCTAACTTAGCTGTATTTGTTGCTGACAAGAATCACATATTGTTCGATGTGCGGTAGTCCAGTTTGAAGCTTTCCTACGAGAAAGTTTTAGCTTTCGGTTTCCCAGCTAAATACGGCTAAAAACGAGAATTTTTTTTGACAACCAATACACCGTATTTGATCTGTGCAGTTGCTCAAAGGTAAACAAACTATACCATTTAGTGACGGTAAGACTCCGATTTATCCTTTAGGCTGTCAATTCTGTTAAAATGCGTGGATTTGGAAAATTTCCAGAAATTCAACTATCAAGTGTGGATTATTCTCGCAATTAAAATGATATCACAATTCTATAAACTCTAATACAACTAAATCGGTCAAAATTATTGCTTGGTACACCACTCTGAAATGTGCACCGGACCTATGAGTGAGACTTTCGCAAAGCTGTCTTAAACATTTGTGATAAATTTACGTAAGATATTTAATTACATATCACAGTTGTTACTATGCGATGATGTTATAGATGAAATTTACGGAACTGTGATATCTGTTCATGCTGCAGTTACGGATACATGTAGCTTCCCGACTCTATCTCTTCAAAACTTGTAAATTTCCGGCACTTTTGTAAAACTTGCGTGCCTGAAATCAAAAGTCTTTAGGTTAAGGTCAGTTGAAACTCGTTATTCTTTAGGTGTTACGGATAGTAACAAATCTTGGAACAATACTAAACAGATGATTATCGGTCTACTAACACGGCAGGTTGACACCAATTAACCACAGACCCAATCAAGTAGGCACATCGTTAGGGCGGATCGTAATAGAAGAATAAGCGCAAACCAGTAATTGTCAGGTTCTACAACGTCAAAACTTGACAAAACATTCTTTTTCAACTTTTGAATTTCAAGTCAAGCAACATATCTGTAGCTGAAAATTGCTCGCTTGCTTCTCGTCGGGCTTGCAAAAGGTTAATTATTTCTGGCAGAAAATGACTGAGCCGCCTGTTTTCCAGCTTCGATTTGACAGGCTGTTTGTAAAGGAAACGATAACAGTAGCGATAGCGCACGGAAACGAAGTCACAAGCCCGTAGCTTCGTCCACCGACAGCGATAATGCCAATGGAAATGACAGCGACCGTATAAGTGCACCTGCCTATAACACATGGACGCACGTACACCGTGATAACTCGCAGAGCTCCCGTTCCAGTCGAAGACAAATCTAACAATCAGTGAGGGCAGTGGCGGTTTGTTCTCTTCAAATCAATTTGTTCCGGTTGTATGACGTATGACTAACGCGAGAAGCGTTATAAAAATCGAGATCAAATTATCAGTGCTATATTATCTTGCGATGTTGATAGAATAATACAAACAAGAATGTTGCTTGGGATTCAAGGCGTAGAGTACTGAAAATGTTCAGTCAAATAAGGCCTATGACGTATAGCGCTTTTACATAGAAAATAGACAGGGTTGTGCAACCTTTACAGCCGTAGTGCAAAGCTTTCCATGTTTCCGCGCAGATACTGATTGAAATTTAGAGTAAGTGTGAGTGCGTCGCACTAAAAAAAAGATACTAGAGTTTAATTACGAGCTTCCTACCACTAAATTCTGCGTTGACTTTCAAAAACGACTCTTACAATGTCATAAATGTCATTGTGAGCCAGTATCCTTCCTCACCAGTCCTTCGATTACACGACTTCAGTTTTACGAACATTCAGTTGTTCGACATGTTTCCATTAGTTAACGCATTCTCGCCGCAATGTCAGAAATTCACGGACATGTGTGTGTGCTTTAACTTCCCGCACTTGGTAACTAAGTTTACCAGGGTTACTTGAGAATCTTGCACCACATTTTAGACCTTAATTTGTTTAGGCACTTACGTATACTAATCTCACGTTTACACTTTCTTTCTTGCCGGGTTGGGACCATTCGCTGCTTGATTTTGACCCGAACATTTCTTTTTCCCGAAATAGTACACAAAAGACGTTCATACGCGATTGCCGACAAGCAAACTATGGTCTGATTAATCAGGAACTGCAAGTATATTTCCACTCATGTGTCCTAACATGTTTAAGAAATTGTAGAAGAAAATTGGATTCTTTTCTGAAATAAAGTTGTGGAGCTCATCAACGCATACGTGTCAGATCTACGCGTTTAGTGCGACACAGCGGCACCATAGCATAACAGAGTTTAAGCGCTGTTAAAAAAAGCAAGGAAAGAAAGCGGTTGTTTCGTTGGCAACGTTACGAAGAACAGAAGCTGAATACACCGGGACATTTTGTAATGTAAAACGTCTCTGAAAACAATCTTATTTGCCTTAAGAATGTTTTGGATGAACCTATACCGACTTGTGAATGTGCCTCGGTGTATAACAAAGCTTATTCAACCAATTTTTATTTGTGCCGGGCCGATTTTGTTAGTAACTTATTATGTGATGATTATCCTTCTATGTCGCCTATGATGGTCGAGGCCTCCGTAATAGTAAAATTAATCGACTCGCCCAAAATTTCTTCTGATAGAACTGAGAATATCAACTCCAAATTTCTAAAACAGACTAAACTTTACTCAAAATGTTTGTTTTTGGAAAAATCTTGCAGCAGCCGATCGGTCTTGGCCACCTTCCTCTAGACGTTAAAGTATGGAAGGTGGTTTTTGTTATTAAAAGAAATAGCCAACATTTCCCCCTAAACTATCTATCCATTTCGCTAAAAAACATCTCTTACGAATTAATGGAGTGCACCTCGTACAGTCATATCATTCATTCTTTAGAGTCGAATTCAATTTTTCACGCCCTCGCAACACGGCTATAGACGTTCATTTTCTTGCTAGATTCAATTCTTTTTCTCACTCGTCGATTGCGTTAACTACTTGACGAGTATTCCAGAATAGATTTTGTCTTTTTAGATATTTCGAAGGCCTTATATTAAGGTAATCCCGTCCTATTTATGCCCACGCTCTTAAACATTGACCGCTATATACGCAATTGCTTGATTACTCCCGGATGCAGACGTAGGTAAATGGCTGACATGGGCTTCAACGTCCGTATGAACAGCAGCTTAGCTACGTTGAAAGGTGCGTTTTGTCACAGCGGTCACATATTGCACCAACATTTTATTGTAATATATTCAACATTTTTGTATTGGCGGCACTGCAGACAACGTGCACTTAGGCTTGATACGGAACCAAACCGACCAGTTAGTAATTATCGCCCCCACCCCCAACCTCCGCCTACTGGCCGTGTTTCTCTTGTCTTCTTCGCCCAATCTGAGTGGTGCTAATTCATGAAACTGGAAAGTAAGGTTTGTAGGCGTGGTATATCTAACGTAACGCATGGTAAAATGCTACCTTTGGACTAAATTTCAACTGATATCAGCCACCAGTTTAACGGGCAGAGTCATGTTTGCCTTGCACTCCTGTTATTACGACATTTTAGGTACGATATTATATTGTTGTTACCAGTCATGGCGTCTCCGCATCTGCAGCACTACAAAATGTACATTATCTCGCATTATTGGCATGTGATTCAACCACACTACAACATATATATGAACAGTAGCGCCTCTCACTGCACTGTTGTCTGAATGAGCTCTCGAAGCCGATACCTTGTTTTATTTCTGCGGCATCAGCAAAACCCCGCGATGTTTCCTAAAAAACACATAATAATAAATTTATGGCAACTGATTACAAGCCCAGCACAATTGCAGTTTTCAGTCGAAGCCAACCCTGCACCACAGTCCTCTAGCGTCTTGAAAATGCGCACGAGTACACGAAAGCTAACTCTTTTCCTTTGTCTCTTTTCTTTTGCTTCGCCTAAGTATTGCTCTTGTTAAATCTTCAGCTATACATATATGGTAACATTCCATCACTGCCGAGGTGACTTACTGAGTGCGTGACTTACTTCCTTCTTGCGTGAGTGACGCCATGTTTAAGACGCGTATACTTGCTGCTTAATTCCTGCGGGTAAGCACGTGCTTGGAAAAGTAACGTTGTGTGTGTGTGTGTGTGTGTGTGTGTGTGTGTGTGTGTGTGTGTGTGTGCACTTCCTGGCGCAAGCCAGCAAACACACACACACTTGAACGAGAAATGCACCCAAAATAATCGCAACAGTGTACAAAAAGGTATTTTTGGTAAAGCGAGTACGTTATACTGTAGCAAGCCAGTACACGGTTTTTACGGGTGCTTTAATTATTCAGAAACTGTGAGAAGCTATGAGTAGAGAAAATTATAATAAAGCCCATAGACGAGCACAAAGTGTGGATGCTAGATGTTACACACACACACAATATATATATATATATATATATATATATATCGCACCGGTATGCCAGGGTACGCTTTAAGTGATTGTACTGAGCGCACATTGCAGCACACTTTATGCTGAGATGTTTTGGCAACCATTTTCTGCCGTTTAATGTGCTGGTTGACGGTTTTTTGCAAAAAAAATAACCCATACGCTAAATTGCTTTAATTTGGCCTTGAAGTTTTTATTTACCGACTGTAGGGGTCATGCTGTTAATTCAGAATGCATGACCAATTTCAGATGCAAACTCGCAATTCTTTAGCAGTCCTGTGACCAATAACAAGCGAAATTTTCTGCAAAATGTATTCATGCCCCAGTTATGGTTCGTACAATTTATGCAGAAGTTGCGCATTACTAAATATGTGATCCCTCCTAGCGTTAGTCGCTGTAAATGAAGCATTTTGTAACAAAAAAAGCTATTAGAATCTCAGCCAATCTTTTCTGATAACCTTGCAAAATTTTGCGTTAAGCGGCCCGTATAAGATGGCATTTTTGGATTTAATGTGCCTATTAAAAAACGGAACACTGCGTGATTAAAATACTTGCAAGCATAGAATGCAATATGCTGGAAGATAAATATTCGTGGACGACTTTCAGACGAGGAAAGAAAGAATTAAAAAAAATGAACCCACTTTACCACAAACGTGATGAAGGCGGGGTGCTATAAAGGGACTACAAAGCATATTCGGCCCAAGACGGGTGAAAATGGTAATGACATGGCATACAGTTTAGCACTGACAAATTGTCTCCCTTCCTGTATAACTCACCTCCTTTTATTCCGAGAAGCCGGCACCCGCTCTCTGGAGGTATTTATCAGGCTGAGCGCATAATTCGTGCCACGCCTCCCTCTCACAATGCTTAGACCTTCCTTAGGTTCTCTTTCAGTGTCTTGAAGAAGGAGCTTTCCTCTGAAGCGGGCGCTCTTTATTGTCTCGTCGGCAACTCTTCCTTGACCGCGCGTCTGCTGCACCCGCAACACTGTCGCCACTGAAGTGCCTACATCCGCGGATTTTGTAGTTTTACGGCCAGTGGGGAATAAATAAATTCGAAGAAAAGGTCCTGCATTTTTGCATAATAATACCGTTTCTTCCGCAGTGTGTGGGATCTCTAGAACGATAAATTTTATATGTCAAAGCTGCGAAACTGTCCCGTTCCTTGAACGTCCTTATTCGTTGGTAGAATTTTTTTCTTAGGAGTATATATTTGATTCCGGCACCTAACAATGTTTTTATAGTCACTCGCACCGTAAAGCATGACTATAAGCGGTGCCTTATACATAGTATATATTTGCCTAATTCATTTCTTTTATACTGACTATCAAATGATGGCGCCAAAGAAAGAGTAACGTCTCCTACACTTCGCAACGAAGTATTATTGTTTGGAGCTTCCAGAGCTCTTTATGCAGTCTTTTTCCCCTTTGCCATATTTCTTTATGCGCTTTCCTTGGAACTCGATTTATAGAACACATGCGTATGGGCAGTCATGGATGATTATTCATTGAATAGGGACCCAGAAATGAAGTTTAAAAACTGGCGTATTCATAGGGATGCAAACGGCACTGAATTGCGCGAATGATTGAGGAGGCCATATGGGAAATTGAAAAAAAAATGTTTGCTTTCGACCATTGTACGAATGACTCAAATACCACGACAATAATTAATAACGCCTGTCTACATGCAGCGAGCGATATGGGGCCGCTGTTTCAGTTCAGCTGACTCATTAGCGATCACATAAGATGGTGCCTTAAAAACTTTTGGGGTTTTACGTCCCAAAACCAGCATCTGATAACCAGGCACGCAATAGTGGGGGACCCCGGAATAATTTGGACCACCTGGGGTTCTTTACCGTGCACTTAAATGTAAGTAAACGTGTGCTTTCTGCATTTCGCCCACATTGAAATGCGGCCGGCGGGATTTGATCCCACAACCCCGGGCTTAGCAGCCCAACACCAAAACCACAAAGCAACCACGGCGGGTGGGTGCCTTACAGAAAAAACGCTGGTGTGTGCGCGACTGTGCAGACTGCGTCCAAGAGCCCTAAGATAACAGCGGCCTTGCAGTCGATGTGGTTGACGTGATCTATCTATCTATCTATCTATCTATCTATCTATCTATCTATCTATCTATCTATCTATCTATCTATCTATCTATCTACCTATATATTGCCACGTAGCCTATCTATCTGTCTGCCTATCGCAGCTTCCCTAGGTTTCTTCTCTTTCTTAATGCACAACCGCTTAGTATCACATCAAATGTGATTTACTTTAAGTGATGTGGAAACTGTTATGTCCGCTAGCAACATTTTCTGTACAGTATAAAACACTGGCTTCCGCAGCCGCAGCTCCAATACCCATAAACACATATTTCTTGACAGGCTTCATAAGAGCAGCAGAATAGATTCAGGGCAAAACATGCCAAATGCAGATCACTTGTATAAGCAATAACATATCAGAGTAAAAGAATCAAATGCGGCCAATTACACTTTACAGTACACAAATACTCGATATAAAAATTATTCAAGTGTAGCGCTCTGTGGCAATGCATTCGAAGCAAGGCTTTAGTGAAGCGATGAAATAAATTTTTTGCAGCTAAAGAGGATGCATAGAATTGTGCTTACTTTTATCACATGGACATGTGTAATATGACGCAATATTTATGTTTGTCGACCACGATGGTCAAAACTTTAATTTAGTCCAATTTTTCCGCTTTGAATTGCACCGCTCGCTAGCTTTGCCAAAATGCATATACCAAATTCCGCTGTTTTATTTCCTGCTGTTTTGCGTTATATTTGCTATAATTCCCCCAATACTATCTGCCGATTGTTCACTATAACGGTAATCATGCATATAGGTACATCTAGCACGCAGTATATTTGGTCACTTGACCCAGGACACAGTACATTTCACAACTTGAATTACGTACTCTGTTGTGTCTTCCTCACTTACTGTTGTCGGATATATGAGCGGAGGGCTGCGCTGGTAAGGAGGCACGCTTTGCCTGTGGCATTTCGCCAACCTTGGTTATCATGTTGCACTGCGCTGTATACACGTCTGAACGAAGTGAAAGTAAAATCAGGCGGATACACGTTATTAGGTGTCTACGCAGCAACGTCACGAAATTAAAAGCGATGTATGATGATTGCCGAAGGAGGAATGGCGACCACAAATGTATTCGCACAGCAATACGGCACTTGTCTAGGCAAATTCAGTAATTCCGTACTTCTTTAGTCACAGTAGCACATATCCATTTTGAAGCATTAGCAAATAATAGGCAAACACCAAGTGCTACCTACCAAAAGTCAAAATCAAGAAAAATCTACTAAAACTAAGAATCCGTTTAATACACTGCGCTATTCTAATAACAGATAGGTGGGCTTTAAAGATACCTCTTATCGGACATTATAGGTTCAGGTTTATTCATAATGTTGTTTTTTTTTCGTTACGCGCAAAACAGGTGCGTTTGCAGAGGCAATTTTGCCAGCGAGCATAGGTATGTAGGTTATATAAGCCCCTTCGCTGGTATACTTGCATAAGCGCACATGTTACTTTCCTAGAAATATTCAGCAGCATATACGCTGTGATACCCATTCACTAAGCAGCAGACAGCCTCCACTACAAGCCCGGGATGTTGGACACAGAAAGTTTCGCTTTATTGTTTTGGCCTCACAACAAGGCGAGGGGGATTAGCCGCACTGAAGGTTATGCTTGAAGAATGCAAGTAAGAACATCTGCATTTCGCTGCCTTTCAATGGTATTTTCATACGACAAAATTAAGATGTGTATGGCGATTACTTAGATTTTTTATATATTCGCAGTCTCGTCTGTTCTTGATGCCTTTGTTCACTTCTTATTTAACTACCACATAGGAAACCGGGAGGCCTTCAGTTGCTTTGAAGACTCCATATGCAGCCTTTGCGGTTGGGCACTAAGGCGTCAGAGACAGTAAGAACAATCACAGAAAAAAACGACATAGGAAAATTGGGCAAACATTGATAAGACACCATGGTATCGGCTACCCAGCCGCTAAGATGTTTCGCAACTTCTTCAGCCAGGTATTCTTTCGAAAGAGATGACATCAGCATCCGCACGCTTATAAAGAGTCACTTTGTACTGCACTGAGTCATTTGTAGTTATTGAAAGCTACTTTTGCTATTTATCCTAGTTTTGTTTTTCCTTTTTTGATTTGGGTAACTATCTCTTCAGTGAATTGCAAACGGGAATGTGACTAGATTTAGAAGCTTACGAAAGAGTTACAAGTGTTTTGCTTTTCTTAAGCATAAAAAGCAAAGTATTCGGCCACCCCACTTTTCAATAAGATGCAACTCCGTCCCTTTCCTTCCCGCGGCAATGGCAGTAGTAGGATAAACATAAAATTAAGAGCGTCCTATGTAATATTTCTCGTTTTTTAACCGGGTCAGTCAGTGCAAGGCCTCTTCTCAATGAGCTATAGAAAGGCAATTGCTTCACTAACGGTCACTTTGACACAAGAGTTGCGTAACACTGGCTGTCTGGTTCTTTATGCGACTTTCTTCATGGGTGACATTTCTGCTTGGAAATCGCTTTTTCTCAAGCGGCCACTGAGGTTCTCTGCTTACTGGCGTCTGCGTTGTCCGTTTTTTGTTTGTGGTTCTTTGGCCAAGGAACTGTGTACACATTATGATTTATTACCTGCTCATTTGAGCTCATGATTAGGACCACAAAGTACGAGAATGTGCGGAACTACTCCAACATGACAATGGGCTAACCTGAAGGACTAATAATCACATTACATGATCCTCAGAAATAGGAATTCACGGAGAGCCCTTCGTCCTAAGTGGACATAAAGACAGGCTGATGATGAAGAAATGGAAACAATGTCTGCGTACGGAGCTGATATTTTCTACTTGTGCAGACTGATATAGGCGCTAGTTCATCGGACGGAGATTGTCCCGAATGGCACTAACTCAGCCCACCGTTGGCATCATTGATGTAGCATTGATGTATTCCGCGTAGTCGTGTTAACTACGTGTAAATGGAGACAGGTAAAGTCAGCCACTCCCAGCTGCTGGTAAAGTGCATGGATCCTGTATTTATAAGCTCGGCAGGGTGGCGGGTTTGAAGACGACCACAAAGAAGCTCTTTCAAAGGCGCCATGTGTAGATGCTTCAGCCTGTCTTCTAATTCAGCATGAGCGTGTGGAGCATACAAAAATTTGATTACCTCAATAACATTCTGCGAGCTGTCACCATTAGGTGCCACCATGCCTGAGAAGGATGTATAAGAGGTGTCAGTCAGTTAAAAAAATTTAATTGGCACTAGAAGACAGCTCAGCATATGGTATGTGCCCTAATTGTACATGTACACAATATGTTGAAACATTGCGTTATTTTTTTGTCTGTGAGATTGCTTGAAACAATGAAAGAGACGCCAGTAGAGTTTAAAATATTCAACAATAATCGCCACGATGTTCTTTTGTACCTTTTCACCTAATTTTCTTCTGATAAATGTCAGTCGAATGAAGTATTTATGAGGAAGTTCAAGTGCTCCTTGGCACCTTCTTTTTTAACTTTTTTATACATTGCCATCTTCCAGAGCACTATGGGTATTCTAGGACATGATCTCGAATTGGCGAAGCAGTGCAGTTATGCGAATAGTTATCTGTTACATGTTTCAATGCAAGCCGTAATCCGACGTTATGATTTGTTAACACGTTCAACTAAAAGAGCGACGCTTTTTTTCTATTCGGGATAACCTCTCTGACACAGTCCCTAGCCGGCGTTGAAAACTACAAATGCAGAGCAAGAGGGATGGAAAGCATCGTACTGAAATTGAGGCCTTACACTTAAAGCACGATGCCACGTTGGAGATTGCAAAGTACAAGTTTGCTGATAAAACTGCTGCGCAGGAAGAGCAAGGCACAGCTGACTAGTTACAACAAGCAAAAGTTTAAAACGAAGATAATTCTAAAAGGCCGACGCAAAACCACGATAAACCTAATCTAGAAACGCAATGCAATAAGGATACGACGAGCTTGTCCAAAAGCAGTTACAGTAACGTCGGTGATACATTTCAAAACTCAATACAAGCTACAAAATTACATCTGCTGCAGTGATCGTAGAAAATAATATATTGCAGAATCTGCAGGTAGAATTCAGGCTAGGCAGGCACTTGACGGATAATATTGTTGTGCTAAACCAGTGCATGTAGATTTCAATGACATTGTTATTTATCTGCTAAAAACAGTGTGCAGCCGCCGCAGACGTTTATAGCTGTAGTCCTTGCTCGGATAAAAGGGCATATCTGTGAACTATGACATAAGGCTACATTGTGCTTATTCAACATCGTTTCGAATATTTTATTCAACACAGATTATTCTGAAGCACAATGGAGACAAATTGCTCTGGCTTTGTCAAGGAACACAGTACAACATAAACTGTTAACGAAACGTGCACACGCAGGAAAGACAGAACGCACGCTGCAAGGTGCACAAGGAGGCCGGATAGAGACCAATGCACACTATGTAACTCATGACACAAACTACTTTATTTAGCGTAGGAGGAGAGTGCTTTTATGAACTATTTCCGATGTTGAACTACATTTGTGGTGATAATAAAAGTACGAGTAGCAAAAGCACGTAAAGAGTGAAAACGCATCAATATACTCGTTTATAGCAAAAGCCCCCCGAAAAAGGTCAGGCTGCCAGAACACCACAAAGGTTAGCAATAGTCGGCGTTCTTAGCAGGAAACGACGCATTCGCTGATTTCATACCGTACCGGAAGCTCATCTCGCGGAAGTGCTAGTCGTTCATCTGGTGTGGGACTTGCTACACAGAATAAGGAAGCGTTATACGTGTAGCGGTGCTTTGGTCTTTTCTGAATTTTTATTCTCTTTTATTCTTGTCTACATTACCTGATCTTCCTCTTCTATACATGACGGGGTAGGAAGGTTTTTGCTTTTTTGCGTGGCCACATTGCGGAGTATGACATTTACTTTCCGGAAAGAGAACTACTGACCATAAACGAAGTCGTCTGCACCAGTGACACAACACACTTATCACCGTGAGCTGTGATGACTTGCTTGGTCTGTTCTTATTTTCATTTTATTGCGATAGCAATTATATGGACACTCCAAAGCAGATTTCTGCCGTCGCCGTCGCCGTGAGGTTCCGTATGACGTCAATGGAGATGAAATCGTCGCCGCGCGCCGCCGAACGCTGTATGTGCGAGCGAAAGGGCGCGAGGGACGCGTGCTTTCACGGGGAGTGAACGCACGGCGGAGAACAAAGGCGCGTTCTGTGCCGTGCTCCCTTAAGGGCTGCAGAAGTAGGCGTCTCTTTCCTCCTTTACAATCACCATATATGTAGAGCAAACGCGCCTTCTTCTGACGCACGAAAGGCCGTAGGGGGGGGGGGGGGGGGGGCAGGGAAGGGAGGCGACGTTTAGCTGCGGCACCAAGTGCCTATTTATATCAGAGGCTCCGGCAACAGTCACCAACGCCGCACGCATTTTGTGCGAACGCGGGCAAAACGCCGACGGCGTCGACAACAGTGCTGTGTGTTGCCGGTGCTGCTGCATGTCCAAGTTTGTACAGCGGATAAAACTACTATCCTTGCTCCGTATAGCTCTCTACTAAGTTGCTATCGCAATTGATGCTTCGCCTTTCGGGTGAAACTGCGACAACTTTTTTTGTACAAATGTAAAGCGGGCCTAAACAGCTGCGAAAAAAGGTGTATTGCTCACGTTTCCTCAGTGAAATGTATGAATTGTGGCGTTCTGTGTTCCAAAGCCATGATTTCATTATGAGGCACTCGTATTGGGGAACTCCGGAATAATTTTGACCAACTAGAGATCTTTCACTTGCCCTGAATGCATGGTACACGAGCATTTTTGCATTTCGTCCTCATCAACATGCGGCCTCCGCTGCCGGAATGTGATCCCGCGACCTCGTGTTTAGCAGTGAAACACCAGTGCTACCAAGACACAGTGGCGGGTGGAAATATTCTCAGTATGGCAGCCATCAGTAAGATGCCGGTCGTGATATCTCGATGCCATGCAAGTGTTAGATCCCGCATATCTGACGTCATACATTTTGTGATAGGGCGAACTAATAGTGCTAGACTAAATACAGTGACGCTAACATCACCTTCGGTAAGGACCTCCCCGTAATTTCGTAAGTAATACAGCATGTTCTAATTAGTTATCACCTCGTATAATTTAATTTTAACACGGCATTCCCCAGGGTGGCATTCTACATATTAGATTTGCTCACTCGCATCAGATGCCTTATATCTCGTATCAGTTAATATAGCACATCCTTCGCTTATGCACTGCAGCGACAAAAACACTTATAAACAATACACTTATAACGAAAAGGACAGATAAGCACTGATCTTGCCATTCTATTACTTCGTGCATTTTATTTTGGGTCTACTGCTACAGTTCATCAGTTCGAATCACGCGGTATGTCATTCTTGTACAGTTCGCCGCTAATTATTGTAAGCTTTATCTCAAAATTTAAGCATGAAAATATTTTCTCCCTTTATAAAGGCTGCAAGAGTAAAACTAAGAAGCCCTCACGCTCGAAAATAAATTTATGCTAAAAAAAGAATAAAGGTAACCTGCACTTAAAACGAACTCCTTTAACAAACCGCGTAACTTGTGCAACAGTCTCTCTGTCGAGAATTCATCACCCTCGCCATGATCTAGGGAAAAATTCCACCTTACGTTTGTCACACATTTATACACCTACACGATTCCCTTATTCATTTGAAAGATAGCTTACAAGTCAGTTGCTCATTTTCAACCTGGGTTAAGCCCCACGAACTTGGTCACACGAACGCTGCTCGTATTGGCTAATGAATTTTCCCGAAGAGTAAAAATTTAGGTTTTTTCTCTCTTCGCGGCACGTGACCGATACCAGTAATAATGGTGCGGTGTCAATTAAGGAAATTATAGAGCATGAAAAAAATATACGAGAGAAACGGAAGGATATCAATATTGAAAAATGCCAGCCCCTCAACTTGGCGTTCAACCTCTTCCAGGTAAATTTTACTTGGCCACTTGGCTTCACAAGTAGGCAGTGTCAATTGCGTCACTGCGCTTGGCATATATATTGAAACATTATTCGCACCGCATTCATATCTCCGTTTTCTACACGCACGTATATCTGAATACAGAATCAAACGTGAGCATTGAATTGACTGTTGTAACAAGTTTTCATCGCGAGTCAGATCGGCGCTAGCGTAGTGCATACCAAGCACCCACGTTGTGAAACAAAAGATGACAACTATCTTTATTTTACTCCGCGAATGTTGTTTTTTTCTGCCGCCGAAATGCGAAATGGGAAATAAACTCTGACGGCGAAAATTTGCTACGCAGATGATGATACATCAGATTATCTCTGCAAGCCTGTAAATGGTGCCTCTTAAATTACGCGCATTCACAAGATGGCGTGATTGGGTAACGGGTGCTGCCGTTATGACTTTTTTTTCGCGAAAGAGTCGCGCCTGCTGAAAAAGACGCTTGACCAAGGGGAAGACGCACAATCAACGGTGAAACTGAGGTGCCGTAATTCTTATTGTCATCTTATAGATAGGAAGAACTGTTTAAAATGAATAGAATGATTCAGCTGTCTCCTATATACAATTTCTGCATTTATTATTTTCTCCGATATGTAATTTGAATATGCCTCGACCATGTGTCATTATGTGGCAATCAAGGGACGGCCTCAAAATCTGTAAAAGCTTAAACAAAATCACCGAATTCATAAAACCACGACGCGCACTTTTATAATTTCTTCGGTAATTATTGACAGGAACGACAAAGAGAACCATATAAGGGGTCCAGAAATCCTGCAAGTACGGTAATATTGCCCATATATTTGGCTATTACACTAATGCGTATTTTGCCTCCATTAGTTGGAGGCAAAATACGCACAGTAATAACTAACTTAACCGCAGAACGCACAGTAATAACTTGTCATAAATCTAGCATAATATTCGCGTGCCGAAATGTGTACGTGTAACGCATTGAGCTTTTTCAAAATAAAGCTACAGTGTCGCATTATAATGGCGTCATAGCTTGCTTTTGTTTTCTTGAAATATTCCTCGGTAATAACACTTTCGTTATCGCAGTTTCCTCTTAGTGTAATCATCATGCACGAATACGCAGGTCTAACGATTTGTGAAATTATTGCCGTCGTTTCTCCTCTTCTTGAGCCAGTACGAAAAATACAAGCTATAGTTTGAAGCGTTGTGCTCCGGAATAATGTGACCCATCTAGCGTATACTTTCGCAGGTTCCGCGGTACTGCGAATGACTTAAGGCGGAGAGAAGAAGTTCGAGACAGTGAAGGGTTTCTCGGCCCTTTCTTTCTTGGCGCTTCTCTGTAATTCTTCGGCTCAGAAGTTTTTGCTGGCGCAGGCGTAATTACTTGAGTTTCGGCACGTCGTTAGCGCACGGCGTCGAATTATAGGCACGCCACAAAGGATGTGTCTTTAATTAAATCCATTCACCGCAGACGCGCCTGAGGGAAATCACTGCTTGTTAAAAGAAGCTTCAGCCTTTTTTACTCCATTTTGTTAACTTTTCACCTTTCCATCGTGCATATATCAGCCTATGTAGTTATTTCTGTGCATTCAACTGCCTTGAGTGAACGCTCACCCAGGGGAAGATAGGATTTTTTGCCGGCTAAGGCTGCACAGGCGCAGTACCTATTTCGCATCGATAAACCAACTAATATTTGAAACCTCTAACGCGCATCAATCGATACAAGTTAGCCGCGGCACTGGTAAGTGAGTTAAAGTGATGACATAAAACTGAAGAGTGGAAGATACTGCTTACGCTTGTTAGAAGCCTGACAAGTTTTTTCTGGGCGTTTTACAGGAAGCAATAGTTATAAAACAGCAGCGAATTTTATAACGACAGAACTACGACAATTTATCTTCGAAGATTCCTTGTGGACGATTTTTGGTCACTGAAAAAATGAGGATGGACCAGAACCATGCGTTAGTGTCTAAAATACAGGGAGCGATGAACAACTGAAATGGCGTTTGCTACAAACTTAGCTGTAGTGTAATTGAAGAGCTTGACAAAGAGATCTTGGATAAATGACAAATTTTCTAGAGGTGTTTTCTAAGAATATGATTGGACAGCCGTCAAGTTTATGTTACGATAATTAGGAAATATTTGTACTAGAAACATGCTGGTAAAATTCGTGGTTTCCACCATTAGCTGAATGTTTACGACAATGCGCTGGGAAAAATGTAAGTTCATAAGGTGGAAGGCATAGAAGAAAGGGGTGCACAGAGAGAGAATAATGGATTCTATAGCAAAATTTCTTACACCTTTTTCAATGCAAGTGGGATCATCCCAAAAAGGTCTAGGCGGAGGAGGAGTAGATTTTAATGAAGAGAAGGGAGGAGAGGTTGGCCTGGAGATTATGTCTCTAGCCTGCTACTCCTCCCTGGGGTAAAGGGAAGTGGGAGATACAGGGAGAGGTAGGTGGCAGGTCTAGCCTCCGACGCAGGTGGCTGGGCGATAGAACGCTCAATGCACAATTAAGCCATAAAGGTGAATATGGACGCTAACAAGAAATACACAAACACCAACAAACGTTGCGTTTTCTCGAGATAGTTTTCTTGCTCTTGTCCGTATTCTTCGTGCAAGCTGTACCTTGTAAAGCGTGCGCTGCTCACATCGTTTATGTTCTGCCCTGAGCAGACTTTAATTTTTCTGGTGCTTTATGATTAATGACATGGAGTTCAAGGTTAAGGTCGCAAATCTCGCGGACACTGGCTAGTGACTGTGTTTGCAGCCATCTATCTGCTAAGGTAATGCTTGCTTATAGGGCACCTCCAATAGAAACTTGTAAATAAAATCACAGTGGATGTAATTCTTATTTTCAAATTGCTGCTGAAGGCCATCCTTGTCGAAGATTGCATTTCTTCTGTAGCATTGCTGACCTGCTGTTCATGGCCAATTAGCGAGAGACAGCTTACTTATGCACTCTTCATTTTACATAAGTCAATTGAGTGTGCAGAGTCGCTTGCTCTAAATCAGGAGAATCGTGCGGAGGTACCTACCACACTATAAATGGTGAATGCAAATATTGCTGAACAGACGAGGAACTCACCCTAAAAGATAAGTGCAATTTCCGCAAGGAAAAGTTCGCAAGCCATTCGCAGTGAGTGAAACAGAAAACAAAGGAAGTTTGTTCTGTGCTTTGATGAAGAGTTTCTTCGGGCCAAGCATACAAAAGAAATTGTGTTACCGCAAATATGAACATAGTTTTATGCGTTCCGTTTACCTGGCGAGCCATGCCAGGTAAATTTCCAAAAATACGTTTGAGGTAGAAACAGCAAAACATTCATAATGTATACCGCAGAGCAAGATTCTCGCTTATAATCACGCTTCTGAGAAGCGTAAAACTGAAACTTATAGTTTGCCTTTCTGAGAAGCTTTAACAGCTTTCGTGAGAAGTCGGCACGTTGTTAGCCGAGGACTCTGATACCTTAGCAAAAGGCGTGAAAACATCCTAAAAAAATTTACTTGAAGTTCACGCAGCTATAACACGTGCAACGTACTATTTACCTCAATTTCCCGAGAACTCAAAGAAGTCCTGTAGGCGCAAGCTGAGACTCCCCTTACAACTATTTTGGTGAAAAACTAAACATTAATTAACTAACACCGTAATCAGCCTCCTTACGTCCCCTATGCCCTGGAGGAATTCTTCACGCGGTACAAGACTCAAGTAATTCCTAACGAGACGTGAAGTCCGCCTCTTCCGACATTCTAATGTAAGCCAGTTACAGGACCCGCATACATCGGCTCGACATTACGCGATAAAGGACTGCCGCTGATCGCACATTTCGAAAGCAAAGCACGTAGCCTCTTTGGCCAAAGCTGCCTGCAGTGGGGTGTGCGATCGATAAGGCCTGGAGTTCAGTGCGATGCCAAATATATACGCGCACGTGGCGAGTCATTTTCAGCCCAAGAGGCGCTGCCGCCTCACACATAGAGCACCGTGTAATCTGGACGAATATCTCCGAGACGTGTTTCGAGGATCAATTGGCTCCCAGCCCACGCGGAACGTATATTGCCGTTAGGTCGTACACTCACTTGCGACTCCCTCACTTGAATTCCTGTGTCCACCAAGAAGAACTGCAGTACTAGAGCTGGAGTTGGTCTAGTTCTTAAGTGCCAAATAATGGGTGTTGAGATGCGTGAATAGGTTTGCGTAAGTACAATGCTATCAACAAGAAAAAAGAATGCCTACTACAAAACTGTCTGATATGTGTTAGATTTATTTGTCTGCTGCTTCTCGCAATTATTATTTCATGCTCGTGTGTGCTATGCGAGAGCGAATGCACTCTAAACCACTCTGCGAAACCGAATATGAAACCAAAAAATGCTTAAGGCAAATAAAATCTCAGTGACTAACTGAGGGGCGAAGGACGAAACCGTCAGCCAGTGAACTATTTTTATTTAGGAAGCACTGAAGTCGACCATTCTAAAGTCAATGCGCAATAACTTCCTTATATAGTGTTTACACAACTGCAAAAGTAGAGCCGCAAAAGTCCGCCCTAGTTCTTCAGACACTTGACGTGAGATTATGCTACGAAGTTCATTGATTCTCGAGGAAGTTTTAAAGACACCGTAAGAAAATAAAAGTTTGTACCATTTGGGGCATTGCCGTAAGATGGTGGTTGTGCGCTTCCTGTTCAAGGTATAGTTTACTGTGAAATAACTAACGCATGTTACAATTTCGTCCTCAAAACAAACCAAGCCAACACTTTGGACAGGTGTCGCAAGTTGTCTGTAAGAACTATGCAATGGCCACAGCAAACGGTCTCTTACACTTCCACATTTCTAATGACATCATTAACAGTGTATCAATCCACAGATTATGCCGCCAATGACAGCGGTGGTTCTAAATACAATATAACGATTCATTGGTATAAATCAGCTAACAGACAACGTGAAGTAGAGGCACCATGTGGTGAGGCAGCCATGTTATGCGATGCTTCCACTGCTGCCCAAGGCACTCCTTCACCGACGAAGCAACAGCGTCCTTATAGGCAATGTATGGAGCCGCCATAACTCGATGGTTTTACGAAGACTTTGCGCACGATGTCGTTGCTTCTATCACTGTTTGATGCTTGTTCATTCGTCAGCATTGAAAACATGGTAATTGTACACTGCGATGGACACTGATCTGTCGCGTGAAGCAGAGACTGGTAGGCTGTATTGTGAAGTGTTGCTGCTTTTCATAATATCCTGCCCTTGCTGTTTGTTCAATACAAATGAGACGCTGCGAGCGGTCGGAGTGGATGGTCGCACTCCACGTCGGCTCCTGCGAATTTCGGTGTTTTCGCCGCCCCAACTTCACCGACTTCTATGATTCCTGCACTAGTGGGTGCGGGAAGGTATCAGGACCACGTAGACATCATCCTCTACGCTGGACCTTCGGAGATTCTCCCAGGAGAGTTTTAGTTTCCCCGAACCACGCCACTCGTCGTCCTAAGCCTAACGGGCTTAGCGCGAGCAAGGCCCCAGGTAGGCCTCGCGCCACAGCAACTGCTCCCTCGACGTGCCCCGGTCGCCCACCAACATGGAGTCCACGGTCGAAGGAGAACTGATCTCAGAGGAAGAATGGTTGGACGACTCCTGGAAGTCACCCGGCTACATCGCTCAAGAACGACGCCGCCGCGAGCTCAAGGCTCAAGGCAAGGAAGTTCTCAGCCTCAGTGTGACGGGAGCGAGCTGCTACGGCAACGGGTGGAGCACATCGAACCCCAAGCCGCGCTCGCCACCCCAACGCAGACGCGCACCGCTACCTAGAATGCCGGCAGACGCTATCCACACCGTGGGACGCCCGCAGTCACCCATAGACCTCACCAAGGTGCCACCGTGGCAGCTACACGAAGCCCTGCTCAATGCAACCTCGTTGCCCGATCAACCACCAGCGAACCGGGATCGCCTACGGACGCATCCCACCAAGAACACTTTCACGCTGAGCGTCGTGGACTCTCGGCGTGCCCAAGCCTATCTCTGCATCAAATCCATCAACGTGGGCACCCGCACCGTCGACCTCCACGTGTATGCTCCCCCTCCGTACGACGCAGTGCGAGGCATCATGTTTCACGCTTTCGACGATTTCTCGGACGAAGAGATACTGGCAGACCTCCAAGCCGGCAACCCGGCATGCCTATTGTGAGCGGCAGACGCATGGGCCAGACTAGCCACCTGGTGGTCACACTCACAAGTAAGGACCTCCCGAAATGGATATTCTATTATGGCACCGACATCAGACTCTATCCGTTCTACAATCGGGTGGAGTCATGCTACAACTGCCGCAAGGTTGGCCATCGCACGGACGTATGTCCCTTGCCACGCAAGCAGCGATGCCGCCGTTGCGGCGGGGAGCACCCCCACCCAAGGAGGGCGAAGCTCCAACATGCGCGCCACGATGCATCGTCTGCGGCGGCCATACAAGACCAACAGTTCAAACTGCAAATACCGCTTCGTCAAGAAGACGCCGCACACCCCACAAACGACGCACACCCCACAAACGAAGCAAGCACAAGGACCTCCCCGGTGTCCCGGCACAGTGCGTCTCACCGCGGCAGCTCCAGCAGCCGGTCCCCGTCCCTCCGTGCACGGTCGTCGTCGTTCCCGCCGCTCGACTCCAATGGCCAACCTCAACGCTGAGCCAGCAGGTCCCGGTCCCGCACCCGCCGCTCAAGATCTCGGTCAACCCAACAGCCCCCTCGGCAAGCCGGCTCCAGTCGTCCAGCCAAGGCCACGGAGAGCCACCCAAGATGGTGGCCTGGCAACATGGACCCCCGGCGTCGCTGGCATCCAGCTCACAGGTGAGGGAGATGGCCAAGGAGAATTCCGCCTTGAGAACCCAGATTTCGACCCAGCAAGCCCAAATCTCCGCTCAGCAGTCCCAGATAGATAGAAAGTAAGCTCGAGGCACGCTTTAACGTGATCAGTGAACTTATAGCCACACACCTTCAGGAATTTCATGCGTTCCGCATGGGCACGATAAACACAGACACTA
Organism: Dermacentor silvarum; assembly: GCF_013339745.2. Classification (NCBI taxonomy): domain Eukaryota; kingdom Metazoa; phylum Arthropoda; class Arachnida; order Ixodida; family Ixodidae; genus Dermacentor; species Dermacentor silvarum. The sequence continues at coordinate 161,629,947 of NC_051157.2, read as the reverse complement.
CACTCAAGAGCTCTGTGGAGGCTGCACAAGCCAAACACAGCTCACAGCTCGCCGCACTACAAGAAACGACAGACACCAGCCAAAACTACATCTTAGAGGAAATCCGTAAGAAGCCAGCCAAACACCACGGCCAGCCCGCCAGGCAGGGCCTCACACCGCTACAAACGTAACATGGCCCCACGAACAACCCTGACAGTATGGTAGTGGAACTGCAGGAGCTACCGCACTAAGCGGGGGCACTTGCAGCTTTACATCCAACACAACACTCAAGACACACCAGACGTCATAGCACTTCAAGAGACGAACACTCCCGTAAAACTACCAGGTTACACTCCATACAATCAGCTACAGGACCGGCCAACGGGCCTCACCCCAACACGGCCATCCTTGTACACCGCAACCTTACAGTCACACAACACGAAATTGAAGGCACAGACATTCAACACACACTCCTTGAAATACTGCCGAGGAGAAGGGGAGACAGCCCGCTCTTCGTCCTCAGCATTTACAAGTCACCACGAGACAAGGGCACTGACATCCCACTAGTCCTCCGCAAAGCGTCTCTGCTGGCCAAAGGAGCGCAATTACTGATTTTGGATGACTTCAGCGCCAAACATCTAGAGTGGGGTTACCCAAAACCCGACCGCAAGGGCACCCGATTATGGGAGACCGCTCAAAAATTAGGGATACTATACTCAACGACCCACAACAATCAACACAGGTCGGTAACAGTGTGTGCAGAGACACCACGCCAGACCTCTAGAATACCGGGCGCTCGGTGGCAGAATACAGGCCACACGGTAGGCAGCGATCATTACATTTTGTCACTGTCTTTGAAACGACCGCCAGCAGGGCGAAGACGGCCACGGCCCGCATTGCGAAGTGGGATAAATTCCGTCAGCTACGCGAAGAAACAGCACCCGACTCCATATCGGATCTCAACGAATGGATCAGGTCACTGAGCCGCGACGTGACTTCGATGACGTACAATGTGGTAGCGCCTCAAGAGCAGCCATCGACAGATTCCCGCCTCTTGCACATGTGGGAAGCACGTGAAAGCCTCACACATAGGTGGCAGCGCCAACGTCACAACAACAAGCTGCGACGGCGCATAGCGAAGCTCGAACGGGAGATCGAAGCTCACACCTCTACACTGGAGCGTCAGCAGTGGGGCCAAATCTGAAACAGCCTCAACGGCCAGCTGGGCTGGAAGAAAACATGGCACCTGCTGCGACACCTGCTCGATCCCGGCAACACCAAGTCGGCGGCGCGTAATCAACTGACGAAAATTATACACCAATACCCAGGCACCGACGCGGAGCTGCTTGCGGATCTCGCCAGCCGGTAAATTAACACCTCGAGCCAGAGCCATACGCACTTGCCACACTACGTCGGAGCTCCCAACGAACAGCTGGACGCTGACATTTCGGAGGCAGAGGTCTGCGCTGTGCTACACAAGCTGCGCACGATGTCAGCGCCGGGCACCGACGGGGTCACGAACAAGGCGCTACGTAACCTCGACCCGAAGTCTGTGAGAGCAATAACCGAATACGTGAACGAGTGCTGGTATACCGGCCGTTTACCTCCTGAGTGGAAACACGCACGGGTGGCATTCATACCAAAACCGGGCAAGAAACTGAACCTAGAGAATCTTCCGCCATTTCACTTACCTCCTGCCTAGACAAACTCATGGAGCATGTAATATTCTGCCGCTTACAGAACTTTGCAGAGGCACAGCATCTTCTACCACCCACGATGCTCGGTTTTCGGGCACACTTGTCCACCCAGGACGTCCTCCTTCAATTACACCACGACCTCTTGCATCCAGACAGCGGTTCGAGCACGAAAGCTCTACTGAGTCTGGACGTCCATAAGGCTTTTGGCAATGCGCTCCACGCGGCCGTGCTCGAGAGCTTAGCCGACTTGCAACCCGGCGAACGAACCTACAACTATATCAGGTCGTTCCTCACAGGCAAGACGGTCGAGCTCGCGGTCGGGGACCTGCGCTCGGCTCCCATCCGACTCGGGAACAAAGGCACGCCGCAAGGCGCAGTCCTGTCGCCATTCCTCTTCAACCTCACAATGCGCACCCTCCCTCCGAAACTGAGTGAAGTCCGGGGACTCAGACACACGCTATACGCCGACGACATCACGCTCTGGACGTGTGAAGGGTCGGACGGCACAGTTGAAGAAACGCTCCAACACGCCACCGACATCGTCGTGCAACACCTGAAGGCAGCGGGATTAGAGTGCTCCCAGAACAAGTCGGAGCTCCTCCTGATCCGACCACCCGACCGAAGCAAGCACAAGTCACCCCCACCTCACATCGCGATACGCGTAAACCAGCAGCCAGTCACCCACGTCGAGACCATACGAGTACTGGGCATGATACTGCAGCAGAACCGGCGGAATCTCATCACCATTGACCAGCTCCAGATGACGGTGACCCAGACCACGAGACTGCTGCACAGAGTGAGCGCGCGTAAGCAGGGCATGAAAGAGAAGGACCTGCTCCAACTCGTCCAAGCCTTTGTCGTCAGCCGTCTCACCTATGCGCTACCATACCTACACTTACAGAAGACAGAACGAGCTTGCCTCGACTGCATTATATGACACGCATACAAGGTAGCCCTCGGCTTACCAAGACACACCTCCACCGAGAAACTTCAACTGGGAGTTCACAACACCATCGAAGAACTCATTGAAGCACATCGCACATCACAGGTTCACCGTCTTCAAGGTAGCAAGACCGGCCGCTGGATCCTCGATCGAAAGGGCCTCAGAGCGTCCCCGATGGGCAGCGACCCCGCCACCATCCCACCACACATCAGGCGCATGTTCATCATCAAACCCCTGCCCAAAAACACACTCGCCGGCCACCACGACGGCAGAAGAAGAGCGAGGGCCCAGGTACTATACAAGACGTACGGGACCAACTCCGCTGTGGCGTACGTCGACGCAGCCCAGTACTCTGATCGACCCCACACCTACGCCGTTTGCGCCGTTCCAGGCCCAGGACTCAAGGCACAGACAACTTCAAGCTCGCTAAGCGCTGCCACACCCACCGAAGCAGAAGAAGCCGCCATTGCGTTGGCCGTGGCCTCAACTGACGCCTGTATAGTTATGAGCGACTCCAAAACCGCCATAAGAAACTTTGCGCGAGGAATAGTGGCACACACTACACTAAAGCTCCTACAGTACGTCACTACAAAACAGTGGAGAACCACGCTCAGTAGAGTTGATATGGGTCCCGGCTCACGCAGGGAATCCAGAAAACGAAGCGGCCCAGCAACATGCTCGAGGATTCGTCAGCCGAGCGGTGGGCCTCCCGTACCCGGAGACCTCAAACGAAGTCCTGCACTCATATCACGACATAACCCAGTACTACCGTCTTCTACGACACACTAGGCCCGCACCACACAGTAAACTAAACAAGCGTCAGGAGATCACCTGGGGCAGGTTACAGACATACTGTTATCCGAACCCCTACGTATACTCTTATATTTACCCGGATAGATTAAGTCCGTACTGTCACCTGTGCGGCGAGCTAGCTACGCTCAGTCACATCCTCTGGGACTGCGAAGAGGATCCCCCTCCACCCGATCTCCTGGCCTCTCGCTCACCTTCATCGTGGGAGAAAGTGCTGCTTACCTCCAGTCCGGACGTACAACTCCGAGCCGTGGAGCGAGCCGAAGAGGTCGCCGTCACGCATCGCCTGGCGGCCATCTGGCCTTCCTGAGGAGCCCATGAACTAGCTCCCCACTCTGAAGAATAAAGTTGTATCTCTCTCTCTCAATATAAATAACCTTTTTGAAGCGAAACTTTCATTACACTACCTCGGGAAGCCGTCGGCGACGCAACAGTTTTCACCTTGAGAACTGAGATGAAACCACGAGAGAGCATTAAGGCGCGTTTATAGTCCGACGTTATCGTTGCTCACACTTTGTCTTGCACTATTTACAAACTTATTCCTCTGATGTTTGAGTATGACAGCCCACAAACAAATATCATGAAACAAAACACCGGCAGCGCATGCCTTTTATGTTAAATATTCTCAAATTAAATATTAAAACTGCGAAACACTAAATTGACAGTCACTAGAGCACACGCCAAAGAAGGTGAAGGGGAAAGCCTGCGCGCTCAAGTGACATTCATTAAATTACTTGACATTCTCATTCGAATGCATTGTTTACTTTTGAAGCAAATGCATCAAATGCATTTATTTGAATGCATTGTTACTACCTCGGGCAGCCGTCGGCGACTCAACAGTTTTCACCTTGAAAGCTAGAGGTCAAACCACAAGGGAGCATTAGGGCGCGTTTATAGTCCGACGTTATCGGCACGCGGGCGAGCGTCATCAGACGCCGGACGCGTCGGAGCGCATTGGCCGCGCGTCCGTTTACGTTGGCGACGCCAATACGTCGAACCATTGGTTGAACTATAGCCGCCGCTGTTGTTGCCGCCAACATGACATAACGTGTAGGTGCGTTCACGCTACGTCGGACTATATTTAGGCCTTTGCGGAGCCCTGAAAGGAGACATTGAGGCCGTTGCCCGAGTAGAGTTGGGCCCGGCTGCGACTTGCAACCAAGTCTCACTACTTTACTGATCACCGCAGTGTCTTCATAGGCATAAAAATGATAAATGAACGCTGTATTCATTGCAAACGTGTCTCTATATCATTGCGAAACCATACCTCGACCACAGCTCGACAATGGGCCCAGCCAGGGCAGTGAAGATTTCGCTAGCAACCAGGGTTAACCAAAGCTAAACCACATCAATTTTGGCATTGCAACGTGAAAGTAAGAAATATTGCATCTACCTGTATAAAACGATTGACACACCTCCTCCTCTGCAGCCATACCTTGTTACTGAGGATAATGCCCTTAATCAGAAAAAAAAACAATACCCAACTGGAAAATGGAATATTTATCACTGAGCCGATTGTTGAAGCAGCGACCTCAGTATTTTATGTATATTGACCGCACAATACACCTGTCGAATAAGCAAGGCGTGTTGAACAGGCGACAAATCACCTGCTCGATGGACAGTTTGTCCTTTCAGCAATGACACAGCTGAAAATAATAAGAAACTAGTAAGCACCAAAACAATTATTTTATAGACAGTGGGTTTTGTGTTTGTAAAAGCCAACATTGGCTGTTATGTCTCTATCAACCTGCGGCAGTGTTAACGGGTAAGCGGGTGGCTTATAAAGCGGTCAAAGGTCAATCATTGCAATTATGTTGACTATGTGGCAGGTTTACCACATAGCGAGGTCAATTGAGAAAGCGGAGAGTACTTCATAAGGTACCCAATCAAAGCGCAGCGGATCGATATTTTGAAATAAGATGCAGTTCACGTTGCGTCAGTATTCCTACGCCAAATGAATAGGCTTTTCTTGAAGCCGGCTGTCCAAGACAGCGATACAGCTTGACGTTGTGTAACCTTGCTTGCTTTGTCAATGTTGTGGTCGTCCCTAAGAGGAATTATCGGCGCATGGAAAGTGACAATGAAGCTCTGTGGCTGCGTACGAGGTTGTGGGTTCGTTTTTAGACCACGGCGGTCGGCTTCTGAGGTTAGCAGACTAAAAAAAAATTCTGCACTTAAGTTTTAAGCCCAGGTTCGAAAACAGAAGCGACCAAAATTATTCCGAAGCCACCCCACTATAGCATCCCTCACTGCTCAGATATTGCTTTCAAACGTTCAGCACCGTAAAATGAGTTTGTAGGAACGGAAGACACGGAACAAATAAACATTTATACGTTGGGGCAACTAAGCTGATGTTGCGGCCATGATGTCGAGCTTCTTCTTTGTCTTCCTCTTCGTCGGACGCGAAGCACACTGTCCACTACATGGCTCCCCCCCCCCCCCCCCCTAGCGATGAAGGCATTGCCGTCGAGCGGTTTATCTGCTTGAGATGGTGTTGCCAGCGTCCATGTGAGCTGGCTTCAAACGCTCTATAGGCATCGTCTCTTCACGGCCGTTAACAAGGAGAGTGAAGCATTTAGGATCGCGCTTGAGGCCTTTAATAGGACCGTCGTAAGGTGCTTGTAGTGGAGTGCGAGTGGCATCGTGACGGAAGAAGACATGGCTGGTATGAAGTAATGATGGTCTAATATACACAGTCCTGCAATCCTGATGAATTGGTGGTGGTATGACAGTAGCAATATTAGTCCGCAGGCGGTCGGCGTAAGAGTGTAGTTCAGCTGATGTCGGTTTCGAGGCAAAGAACTCACCAGGTACGCGAAGTGTCATGCCGAAAACCAACTCTGCGGATGAACACTGTGTGTCTTCTTTCACCGCGGTGCGAAGACCTAGTAGAACCAGAGCAGGCGCTCTGTCCATGGAATTGTGGAGTCATGCGCACGCAATGATGCCTTCAGTTGACGTTGGAAGCGTTCCACCATGCCGTTCGAACTGGGGTGGTAAGCCGTAGTTCATATGTGTGTTACGCCTAAAAGGCGGGAGAAAGCCCGAAAGAGGGACGATTCGAATTGTCTCCCTCGGTCTGTCGTTATCGTGTGTGGCACGCGATAAAGAGCGATCCAGGTGTGCACAAGAGCCTGTGCAACAGATTCTACAGCGATGTTGCTTAGCGGCATTGCTTCCGGACAGCGGGTAAATCTGTCGATACAAGTGAGTATGTAACGTTGGTTCGCGGACGGTCCCACAATGTCGACGTGAACATGGCCAAAACGAATGTCTGGTGATGGAAAATGAGCCGGCGCGCTCATGGTGTGTCTGTTGACCTTGGCACGCTGGCATTGGATACGCGACCGCGCCCAGCAACGGTCATCAGCATTCATACGGGGCCAAAGGTAGCGGGAGGTGACAAGACGTTGCGTAGCTCGCACTCCTGGGTGCGATAAGGAGTGTAGAGCGTCGAAGACCTGTGGTCGGAATTCTTGTGATACGTACGGTCGTGGCCGACCTGTAGACAGTTCGCAAATGACGTTATAGTCGCAGCCAGGTAGCAAGACCTCTTCGAAGCGCAGGGAATTGTTCGCAGTTCGGAGTGTCAAAAGTTCGAAGTCTGTGCGCTGAGCAGTAGCTAGGCGCATAAAGTCAATGCCGGAACGAGCGACTTGAGTTGCGCTGATGTGAATCCGTGACAGGGCGTCAACAACGGGATTGTTGGTATCACTGATATGTCGAATGTCGGTAGTGAACTAGGCAATATAGGCAAGTTGGCGAATTTCACGTGGCGTGTGTGAAGAACTGTTGGAAGTAATAGCACAAATCAGTGGCTTGTGGTCGGTGTGAATAAAGAACCGGCGACCTTCGAGGTTATGACGGAAGCGGCGAACTTCGAGGTACATTGCCAAGAGTTCGCGGCCGAAAGTGCTGTAGCGAGTTTCTTGCACTGTCACATTCCTCGAGAAGAGAGAGAGAGAGAAACTTTAATGAATAAAATGAAATTTGAGGTCCCGTGGTTGGGGCCTCTAGTCCAGGGCTCCACTGGCACGAGCCTCAAGAAGAAATGTATGGGCTGCTAGCATTGTCAACCAGCTGTTGAAGAACAGCGCCAATAGCTATGTCGGACGCGTCCACCATAACGGAAATTGGCGCATCTGGCTTCGGGTGCGCTAGAAGAGTGGCGGAAGCGAAAGCATTTTTGGCAGTGGCAAAAGCACTTTCGGCAGTACTCGTCCATAGTAAAGGCGTGTTTGCTTGGCTTTTTTTTAGAGCAGGCTGTGCAGCGGCTGCAAGATGGATGCACAAAGAGGAATGCAACGGCGGTAGTAATTTATGAGGCCCAGAAATTGCCGCAATTCCTTTGTGGTCGACGGTTGCGGGTAATCTTTAATGACTTGAACACGGAGTGAGACGGGCTGGATGCCACGTTGATCAATTCGATGCCTGAGGAAATCAAGAGAATCGACGCCAAACTCGCTCTTCGAGACGTTGATAACGAGGCCGTATTGATGGAGACGTTCGAAGACCTTACGAAGGTCCGATTCGTTCCGCAGCAGATCGGCTGAAAATGAGGATGTCGTCTAAATAGAGGAAACAACAAGTCAGCCCACGTAGCACTTGGTCAACGAACCGCTGAAATGTTTGAGCGGCATTTCTGAGACCGAAGGGCATGCGGACGTATTCAAACATGCCGAATGGTGTGATGATAGCGGTTTTAGGAATGTCGAAAGGCTCCACAGGAATCTGATCATAAGCTTTAACTAGATACACTTTGCTGAATATGCAGCAACCCTGAAGCGAAGCGATGAAGTCGTGAATGTGAGGAATAGGATACCGGTCGGAAATCGTCACTTTGTTTAACGCGCGGTAATCTCCACATGGCCTCCAATCAGCTGTCTTCTTTGGAACCATGTGTAAAGCGGACGCCCAAGGGCTAGCAGAAGGCCGAACGAAACACAACTCGAGCATGTGATCGAATTCCTGCTTTGCAATTTTCAGGCGTTCAGGTGCTAAGCGGTGGGGTCGGGCATATACTGGTGGTCCTTTCGCAACAATGTGGTGCGTGACCTTGTGCAGGATTGGGCGATCAGCCGGGCGAAGTTGAAATAATTCTGGAAATTCTTGTAGGATGGTGGACCAAGGTGTCGATACCTGGGTGTGTGTTTGTAGGAGACGCAAGGGTGGTGCAGTTGTGGTGATGCCTGGTACTGACAGGTTTGTCGTGGAGTCCAGCAGGCGGCATAGGCGTAGGTCGACAACCAAGTTGAACTTCCACAAAAAATCGGCGCCGATGATGGGGCCGCGGATGTCAGCGACGGTGAATAGCCATCGAAAGGCACGCTGCCGTCCGAGATGAAGAGTCACTGATTTCTGGCCATGGGTTCTAATATTAGAACCGTTGACCGCAGTGAGAAAGGACGTGTCGTGGCGATGTCGTCTTCGGTCGTCAAAGGTAGGCGGAAGCACACAAATTTCTACGCCAGTGTCTACAAGGTAGCGAACTTTCGTTACGTGGTCGGTGACGTAGAAAATACGGCTTGACGTAGGGCCGGTAGCATTTGCCGTCATCAGTGACTGGCCCGACCGTTTCCCGAAAAGTTACACGGTGGACGGCACTGACTTGCACGAGTGCCGTATCGAGCGTGGTACCAACAAATAGCGGCACTGGAATAGCGGGAGTTGCTTTGGTTGGGCGTGCGATGACGTGACTGGTCTCTACCCGCAGAGAAACGCAAGGTAGCTAGGTCAGTAGATAGTTGATGCACTTGCGAGCCAAGCTGTGCGTTTGAGGCGCTGAGTTCGTCAAAGCGCTGCTCTAACTGTAACAGACTCGAGACGGGCACCTGACAACGGTCGATGGCAGATACGAAAGGATGGGAAGTATCCATGATCTGGTCTGCCGTTGTTGCTAAGTCTTCAATGGAGGTTGCCGCAGAAGAGGCACATAAAATCATCCGTACCTGATTCGGTAGACGCTGAAGGAAGAGCGCGCGGACGATTTTTGAGTCCGTTGAAGATGAATTGCCTCCGAGTAGCAGGGTCATGCGACGAAGCAGCTCGGTCGACTTTCGGTCGCCAAGTTCCTCCGATAGAAGCTGTTGAATGCGTCGTGACTCGGAGTCGGTCGTGCGTCGAAGTAACTCCCGTTTGAGGATGTCGTAGGGGTTGTCGGGTGGGGGAGTGAGCAAAACGTCGCGGATCAAAGCTGTGGTGGTCGGGCTGAGTGCACTCACGACATAGTCGTACTTGGCAGTTTGCGATGCGGTGACGGCGGAACTGCGCTTCGATGTGGAGAAACCAGAGCTCACTATCTGCGGGCCAGAACTCGGTAAGCTTGAGTGTGGCGATGGAAGGTGCGGCATTGTCTTGGGAGTTCGATTCCATGGCGTCGAAGAGAAGCGGCGGGACGAATAGTTGCGATGCGGGATCAGGTCCGGGTCCCCAATTTGTAGGCACGGAAGACTCGGAACAAATAAACATTTATTCGTCGGGGCAACTAAGCTGATGTTGCGGCCATGATGTCGAGTTTCTTCTTTGTCTTCGTCTTCGTCGGACGCGAAGCACACTGTCCACTACAAGTTCAATAAGCGTGATACCATTTAGTCCTCATCGGCCCTGCAGCGCGACTTCATGCTGCCCTTGAATAAAGTTGATCCCTTACAAGATAAGTGCAGCACTTTTAGATACATGCGGTCAGTAGTGTAGAATTATGTGGGCAAGGAGGTTGCAGCTGTCGATATTTGAGCTCGCTGGACATGTTCTGCACCACCGCAAGTATATAGCTCAATTGCAAGAACACATTCAATGTTTATTTCAGGGAAAATTGCTTGGTGAAGCAGGTCAGTACTAACATGAACGCGTATGGCCGAGTGAACATGCGGGCTGTATGAGGCCATATCAGTACATTTCAGGAAATGTATAGATAGGGCCGTGCATGCTACATTAATATTGGCAAGTTATGCAGCCATATTAATGTCAGCTGCACGACATATGCCTTTTTGTAGAGCTTTCGCTACAGCACAGTTCAGAATAAACTTTGTGAAGGAGCAAAATATTGTTCTTTGTCTTGTCGCATGATAAAATTTTGATCCGTCGTATCACCACGAGACAGAAGATCACAGAAATAAGTTCGAGGAATGTTATCACTCACATAAGGAATGCTTAACCCTTTTAAAATCACAATGCATGATGAGACTCTCATCGAGCGAGCATTACCAGTGTGGTCGGGATCATGTGGTCTTCAGAAATTATGAAATTTGAAACGTGAGAAACCTAGTTTATAAGAAGAAATGTGACACTTTTATCTTCACGCTTTCTTGAATGCCACGAATGTTTTAAAAAACACGCAGAAGCTTCTTGGACAGCCTCAAGGTTGCATACATTTCTTATAACGGCTTATAAATGAGCCATTTGTTACTGGTAGGAGTGGTTATGGCAAACTGCGATCTCTAATGTTACGAAAGTAGCGAATGCATCCAACTGTCATGCCTTCAGATATGTTGAAAAAAAAACATTAGGAAAGAAAATTCTTAGAGTTGTCTCATATATTTGCACCAGCAGTGCAAGAAAAATATTTCGTTGACAAAAGACTATGCTTTGATTTCATGGCTTGAAAATGCTAAACAGGTGACAACACATTGTAACAAACCAGGAGAAAGATAACGGGTGGTGCAATATACCTGTCTTGTAAATTATTGTCGCCGCCTTTGTCCTACACCGCATGAGAGAAAGATAGAGAAGAAAAGGAAAAGTGAAATGCACGAAGGTTAACCTGGAATGAGCCTGGTTTGCTGGCCTGTACTGGGTGAAGGGGGAAACGGGGGAAAATAATAAGAAAAAGTCCACTGTTCATAGGAAAGTAGACATTTACAGTATGGCCACGCCTGATCTTTGGTGACGAGTAAATTTTAAACAATATACTAACTGCCTCTCCATTTATTGTATAGATTGATCAAATATTTGTAGGCGCTATGTTGTATTTGTAGCTTACATGTGGCTTGTACTGCAGTTTTTTTTTCTGCGCAGCAGTAGAGCCAACCCATCCTCCAGAGAACGTTGCTTTCCCTTAATCATCGTCTGCAATGTCGCACGGAAATGAGACTGGGCTACCGAATGCACCAGCTTCGATTACTTTTGTAGTACTTGTCAAGTTAGAGTAGCCAATCAATTCCTTCTTTTTATGTTGTGTACAACACACTGTCATATTTGAGCTGCTAGAAGCATGAGTTTACGTAGTCTGTGTTTGCCGAGCTGTCTGGAGCTTCCGGCGCGGGCGGAAGTTGCGTTCTGATTGCAGGCAGAACGTGATAAGAGTTGACTCGTGTGCCTGCGTCCTCGTTCAGATTTTGTTTTTCCCTAATAGTGCAACAAAGTTTAGCCAGGATGTAAAACTAGCGGAAGTTCTTTGCAAGCATTCGCATCGCACCTTTTGTTTCTTTAGTGAAGGCGCATTGCAGTAACACGTACTTTTTTTTTCGTGCGGTTATAATTCGTCTCTGTCGTTCTGCTGGCTTCAATAGGTAGTGGGTTATGATTACTGGGCACTGTACTGAAAATATGGCACGAAATTTGTGTACCTTATCAGAGAGAGACAGAGCTTTAAAGCTGTAGGCTCTAAAGCTTTAGGTCAGAGGCATTACTTTTTCCAGCCATGCGTTTGAGAAAAAAAAAAACATAGCGTTGATTTTTAGACAGGAACGCAAACAAAAAAGCGACAGAGTTTTGTGTCACCTGTAGTGTATTTACTAGGTTCAGACATAACAATAAAGAAAATGTTAATATATGAGCCAGAATATGCGGAGCTCAAGGTACTCGGAGACATGCGACGTTCCAACCTTTTCATCTTCCTGCCACTTTTAAGACTTCGGGGTGGCGGGTTCGTCGTTGGAGTCCTAGTTGCCTAACAAAATTGCCTCAACATCGTCAGGTAAATAATTAATTCACCCACCACTCATTACGCATTAAAGAGCATAGGGCTTTGCCGCTGTACTTATTTGTTTTTCAGTTTAACGACCACAATGCTTAACAATGAGAGCCTATAGAAATCATAACCATTCGGAAGGAAAGCAATAAGTTCTAAAGCTTTACGCGAAGCTAGAATTAGAAGTAACCATACATACTGCATCGCCTTCCCCCCCTCCCCTTGCGGTGGGGAAGGAGTGAGGAGATATGAAAAGCTTTTAAAAAATTGGCGAACTGAACCACATGCCTGGAGAAAGAGAAAGAGAAGATAAAGGAACGCGAACATGCAAGCTTGCATGCAGAAAATGAAAGAGAGGAGAGAGAATACGAGAGCGTCTGATTCCTGATACTAAGTCACTTAAACGCAGAAACTTCAGTAAACTCTTCGCAACAAAGAAGTTTTCAACGGAGCATAGTGTAATATAATACTTTACCTTCTAAACTGCCCTGTTTCCTTTATGTCAAACATAACAGCGCGGTTGGTGAAAAACATTTATGGTGACACGACTGCAAGTTAGGCAGATCAGAAATGATTAAATATCACTTTTCACTTTTTCATAAACTTTATCATCACACATCTCTCCATGATGACTGTTTCCTGTAACAAGCAGCTATCCTTCCTCGCCGGGGCCATCGTAACAAAGTAAAACAGATAATGTGCCGCTCTAAACACTACGCTGAATCTTTGATGCCACGCACATCAAAGGATTGGAACCAGTTGCCTTCACACATCGCTACGGAAACTAAAATCAGCAAATTTAAAGACCTCATTCACGATAACGTACAGGCAACGATCCCTGATTAATATTCCACTGGTTTTGTTCTTCTCGCAGTGAGCTTATTAATTAACTAGCTCTATTTTTATATATTTAATGTATTTTGCATTTTTACTGAATTTACTCTGTACTTTATTCGATACTGAACTTTGTACCTTTGATTAAATTATTTATTCGTTTATCTTTAACGACCAATAACTAGAGTTATTACCTGTGTGTGTTGGTCATGTAACATGTAAATATACATGTATTAGTTATATTCTTTTTTGTACATATTCTACTGTATTATTTTTTATGAATTTTGTGAGCGCCTTCACAGTTATTTAAAGTTTTCTTGGAATCATATTCGTGCTACTATAACTCTACCTCTACCAAAACCCCCCTATGTAATATGCTCAACCAGAGGGCCTCTAGAGGTAACTTGAATTAATATAAACGTTGTGCAAAAGAACGAGGACATGGAGCAAAAAACAACCATGACAGATACAGTTGTGAGAGCACTGTGTCTTTGTTGTTTATTGCTTTGTATTTTTGTTCGTGCGCACATCGTTTATGAGTTATGAATTAGACTAATGTTGCAGGAATAGACACCCAAAATCGTGTAACTTTTATAGATAAGTTTGGGTTCTGCCATCAGTCGTTGCTCTTTATCTCGCAAAACTGTAAAATATGTTTTAATTTGAAGGGCACAACACTTAGTAATAAAACAGGCAACCGCTCCGTCATAAAATATTCGGACATAATGTACACGTAAAAGCACCGAATCCTTTCCTGTCTTGCGTTTCACGAATGTTTCCTGCGTTATAATTTAAACGGAACAAAACTCATTTTTCTAGCACGGACATGCCCTCAGTATAACCGAAACAGAATCTATGTCAGTTTTGCGACAGAATGCGTGGCATTTCTTCGAATGGGGGCTCCGATCGAAGTTCTTATTTTTTCTTTCTTTACTATCCTCAATTACTTGCTGTATGTAGGTTCACTGCCAACGTTAGTGTAGTGAGACATATTTCATATGCGCAAACCAATTAGTCCTAATTTCTGAATATAGTGCACCAGCTCAGTGGGCCGTTCGATAACACTCAGAGCTTGGCAATGGATACTTGTTGACTTTATTCTTGGAACGTGTATTTAAGTGCCGAGTGTCTTTCATTTCTCGTATGTCAAATGTACCGTCGTTAGCAGTACTTGTATGATTCGTTGCAACCGCATTTGTCATAATAATTGACTGTCGAAGCAGGGTAGTGACTAGTGGACAGGTCTGTATTTAATTAAGAAACAAGTTAATACTGCTTATCACATGCACTACGTGATATTTACGGACTTTTCGTATTACAGATTATGAGTTCTCACAACCTTTCTCTTTTCTAATTACGCAATTGGGGTTGGCAACATTTTAGCTGCAGTTTTTTCCGTCCTCCAATTGATTTTTTTTCAATGTACGGTGGATAACTATCTCACGAATCAATATTTTCTTCGGCAACTAAAGCTTCAACCTAATATTCCAATATGGTTTTCTATCGCGGCATCTTAAACCATTGCCGTCTCTAGTAACTTGAGAACTTGGTTGGGTCTGAGAGAAGCTTTCGAAGCACTTAAAACATTGCTAAATGAGCACGTTGGAGGCACCGTTTCTATTGAGCCACAAGAAAACCGTACCCTAAATATGGGCAAAAGAAGCCAACTCGCGCTATGCAGATTTATGGGCGTTAAGTTATGCCCCAGTGCTTCTTTGAAGTGCAAATGGAAAGTTCCTGGATTCAGCCTATTTATCAGATTACCACTGGAAGACATGCGACGCCAACTGCATTGGCTGATTAGAATAAAATATGAGCTGCGTGCATGCGACGTCTGATAGTTTCCAAGTTCCATTAGCTAATTTTGTAGTCACTTACTCCCAATGAGATTTCAGGAACGACGGCGCTGATGCGCCGAAGCAGACTTATACTAAACGCTATTGTTCGTAGTATATGCCTTTCTGGTTCAGAATGACTAATGAAGAGCTATATTCATGAATCCAAACAATCGCAGTTGAACAAATAGCAATAACCCGTATCCAGCGTCCTTTCCCTGCCCTATATACTTTTTTAGAAAGTGTTTCCATAGTAACAATCCAGAACAGGTATATTAGAAAACACATAAACAGGGCTGCCGTGTTGTCAATCCTTGCAAATCTTTTTGAGAAGGCACAGTTGAAGAACCATGCTTCTCGAACACATACATTATCAGCAGGATGAAAACGGTAGTATACAGGTTACCCATTACGGTGGAATTGGTGACAACATAAAGTATGGTTTACTCAGATATTGTCATTTGGTTTTCGATTGAGAAGATCGGTGCAGAAGGAAATTAGTTCACCGACAATTGCGGTACTCCCTAATGCGGAATTTGAACGCAGCTCTATACGTCTTTTCATTTCGCGTGTCAATATCTTATATTATGTTTATATAGGTAGACGGCTTATATTAGGAAGAGAACGTTGTGAGTTCTCTTCCTGACTGATTGAAGAATCTGACTGATTGAAATTTAGTGTTCTGGGGGGAAATGTCCTGAAATTCAATCTCAATATTCTCATCGGGGTCATATCTTCGAATTAGGTATCGAATGTCGACATTTTTACTAATTGCTTTCGTATAAAAACAATCTGTGGAGTTAAAACGTGGCCAATGAGCAAGAAAGAAGAAGTTTGGATCATTGATAAAGACATATTCAGATCGCCGATGCGGAAGGCACTAAAATTTTACAAATCTTCGCATCGTTAGGATGCGGAATCTACAGGGCAATGTTGGCAGGCGCGCTATCTTAGAAAGAACATTATTTGCCACAGACCTAGGGAGTTGGACACAGGCGCAGGACTTCACGCGCCAAAGGAACCAGAGGCTTAGTTTTATAAGAAGGAGCACCGGAGAACAATACATACCCGAATTCCAATATTTGGTGCGTGTACATTTTCTAAATCATTAGCAGAGTGTCCCTACGCACGATAATTTCAGTTGCTCAGTCTGCGCAGTAAACCTAAAGCATGTTCTGCCGTAGATCCCACATTTTCTGTGAGTGGACTCCAGTTGAGTTTTTCATCATAAATGACTCCCAAATATTTAAGACACTCTACTTGGGCAATCGGCTCTGGTTTAGAAAATATAGAAATTCAAATCGGATACCTTAGTGGGCACACGAAGAGTGCGCTTTTACTTAGATTTAATGACATGCAAGTTCTTTGGAGCTTACCTCAAGCATACGCATGAATCTTTCCAATTTTAAAGCGAAGCTTTCTATATCTCACTGATTCGTCCGTGAGCGCCGAAAACGCACTGGAGGAAAGCCAACTAACACAATGGAACTATCTGCGCATCTGCGCACACAGTAGAACAATCTGCGCATCTCCGCACACAGTCGTACAACACTATAAAGTTTACATTCGTAGTTGTACCAATAAGAACAATGGTAACTGCAACGCCATGTTACCCAGCCGAACTGTATATATCTGCATTGCATTATTGCCTCACGCGCGTCACGCAATGCATCCCGGCCGTCACCGTAGGAAGGCCGCGGGTGCAGCTCACGGCAGAAGAAGAGGCTGCCGTACGCGAACGTAAGACGAGCGCGATCGTGCCCGTAAGGCCGTACCCATGTATCGGCCACGGCATGCAGTCCGTGAAAATGTGAGTGTGTGCGTGTACTCAACGGCTACATCATCTAGAATAAAGTCTATGTAACTTAACGAAATGTGTCTTCATTCAACTTCAACGTTCAAAAAATGCAATCCTAAGCAAGCAATCAAATCGCATATTCATCGCATCGGGTCGCTCAGCATTTCTTGGGTTCGTTGCGTGGTCGTTGGCTTTGGACTTTGACTTTGATTCAGTTTGCATAGGCAAAAGATTTGTGTTCATCCATCTTTCTTGAAGAAAGGGGCTTTGATTTCTTTTGTTATAGAAACTAGATGTCACTTTCGGCCCTCGAAGAATAAAAATGGTCTCATAAACATAAACTTAAATGTCCTGACTATATGTGAAAGAGTATTGGAGATAGGACTGCTCCTTGGAGAAGACCGCGAGTATGTTTGAACGCCTTCTTCGCGGCGCTCTTTCGAACAAGAGAATTGCAAAACAGAGCGCGCATCTTTTCCTTGTAGGTATCCCAGCTTCCGGTTTCCTCTTTGTGATTCTAGAACCAGACCCTTGCTGTCCGTTGAAGGTAAAATAAGATGTTGGCCAACATGACCACATTGTCACGGAGCCAATGATGATGCAGGGTTCTTTCGGTAAACTAAGGTTTATTGGAGCGAACTTGTGCTCCGCAGAAACTCAAAGAAGATACAAGCGGCGAAGGAGCAGCCAACAGAGAGTAGTAGTAAGTGGTTCGTGTGGAAAGGGAAAGGTTGACGCTATCTTCTGCAGCCCTTGAGGGAGCACGGCTCAGCGCCAACAGGGAGGGGAAAGTGGGAGAGAAAGGAGATAGGGTGAAGTCGTCACCATGGCTGGGCGACCAACAGAGAGACGTGCACGGGCGGTCGGCGGGTTCCTTCTACTGGCTGCCCTCACAAGCAGACGTGTCCCTCTCCCACTCTCCGCTGCGTTCCAGTGACTGAGGCTCCGCCAGCGTTAGCTGAGAAATGAATCCGCGTTCTGCGAGAAACGAGTCAGCGTTCGCCGAGAAACGAGCCAGCGTTCGCCGAGACACGAGTCAGCGTCTCGCCCTGCAGCGTACCAGACGGTAGCAACACACAATAAAACACTCCAGATGGCATGGTTCGCGGCATTAACCCCCCTTAAAAGGGCATCGGCCCGATGCTAAAAGAGTATCCCAAACAATGAAGAGTCCGTCATCTGGCGTAGTAAGGCTTGAGGCGAACCACGTGGACGACTTCGGGCCGCGTGCGTCGTCGTGATGTACCGGAGTCACCGTCGGGGACGCCCTCGTAGACGAGTTGGCCAACACGTCTTTGAATTCTGTGTGGCCCAAAATACCGTCGCAGGAGCTTCTCACTGAGTCCGCGTCGTCGAATTGGAGTCCAAACCCGCACAAGATCACCTGGGTGATAATCGGCGTCTCGACGTCGGAGGTTGTAGCGTCCGGCATCCACGAGGTGCTGGTCCGATGTACGCACTCGAGCAAGCTGGCGGGCCTCCTCCGCACGTTGAAGGTACCCTTGGACGTCGGCGTTGAGGTCGTCGTTTTCTACGTGTGGCAGCATGGCGTCGAGCATCGTGGTCGGCTGTCGTCCGTAGACAAGCTCGAACGCAGTCATTTGCGTATACTCGCAGACAACTTTCTGTGGCAATGAAGGGAAAGCTACGGGCGCGTGGATGCTGCACATGTGTTACCGCGCCAAGTAGTCCGGCAGCGTTTGACAGTGCTTTTGGTTGCTCGGAACGGACGCTGAATCGACGCAGCTTTCACGTGCGATGGTTTCGCGTTTGCCCAGACGAGGAACGAAATAGCCACAAAATAAGTAAACTTTTACGCTCAGTAATGTACTCTGTCTTATTTAACTGCTACCAATAACGTGTTTATGTTTTCTCTTCCCCAGCCTAAACCAACGTGGTTTAAAACGAGGGACTCTTTTCAGAAGCGCTCTCGCTTGTGCGCGCTTTGCCTCCGTAGCTTTCCCTTCATTGCCACAGAAAGTTGTCCGCGAGTATAGTTTCCTGGATAGCTGTATTGTACGCGAACGTGACGTAAGAGAGGATTTTGTTCCATGTCTTATGTTCAACGTCGACGTACATAGACATCATATCCGCGATCGTCTTATTGAGGCGTTCGGTTAGTCCGTTAGTCTTGGGGGGGGTACACCGTGGTCTTCCGGTGGTCTTGCGCTGTAGCGCAAGATCCCTTGCATAACCTCTGCAGTGAATGCCGTTCCGCGTTCCGTGATTATGACTTCAGGGTCTCCATGTCGTAGCACCACTTGGTGGATGAAAATTTTGGCAACTTCTTCAGAAGTCCCTTTTGGGAGTGCGGCGGTCTCTGCGTAGCGCGTCGTGTAGTCTGTGGCTACGACAATCCACTTGTTCCCGGCTCGTGACGTGGGGAACGGGCCAAAAAGATCCATTTTGATCTGTTGGAAAAGCCTCGATGGTACGACGTTCGTCTGCAGAAGTCCGGCGGGTCTAGTCGGCGGCGTTTTCCGCCGCTGGCAGTCACGGCAGCTCCTGACGTAGTGGGTGACGTCGGTTGTTAGATGGGGCCAGTAATATTTCGCCTTGATCTTTCCGAGCGTGCGTGCCGTGCCGAAGTGCCCTAATGCGAGTTCGTCGTGGCACGCTTGCTATATTTCGTCGCGGAGGCCAGCGGGTATGACAAGAAGGTACTTCATTCGCGTTGTAGGGGCGAAGTTGTTGACCAGCACCGAATTTTTCAAGCAGAATGCAGCGGAGTTGCGCTTAAACGCCCTGGGCACGGTGTCGTTGCATCCTTCGAGGTGGTCGATCATGACGTGTAACTCGGGGTCGGCACACTGCTGGGCGGCTAGGTCGCTTTCCGTCACAATTCCGAAAAACGCCGTGTCTTCATCGGAGTCCTGTGGCGGCGTGTCGACAGGAGCGCGTGATAGACAGTCGGCGTCCGAATGCTTCCTGCCGGATTTGTAAACGATGGTGACATCGTTATTCCTGGAAGCGCAGCCTCCATCACCCCAGGTGGCCGGAAGGATCCTTCAAGTTTGTGAGCCAACACAGCGCATGGCGGTCCGTGACCACCTTGAACGGCCTGCCGTAGACGTACGGGCGAAACTTTGAAATGGCCCATATTATAGCAAGGCACTCTTTTTCCGAGGCTGAATAGTTTCTTTGTTCTTTCGATAGGCCGCGGCTGGCGTAAGCGATTACTTTTTCGCAGTAATTCTGCTTTTGGACTAGGACAGCACCCAAGCCTACGTCACTGGCGTCCGTGTGCATTTCTGTCTCGGCGGACTCGTTGAAATGTGCAAGCACAGGCGGGCGCTGTAGGCGATTTTTCAGTTTGCAGAACACGTTGTGCTGTGCTTCCTCCCAGCAGAACTGAATGCTGTCTTTCATCAAGCGCCTGAGCGGTTTGGCGATTTTTGCGAAGTTTTCTACGAAGCGCCGGTAGTACGCGCACATTCCGAGGAATCTTCGCACGCCTTTCTTGTCTTTCGGTCTGGGAAAGTTGGCTATGGCTGAAGATTTCATGGGGTCTGGCAGGACACCCTTGCCGTTGACGACGTGACCTAAAAACTTCAGTTGCTCGTACGTGAACTGACACTTTTCAAGTTTCAGCGTTAACCCCGACGTACGGACGGCTTCGATCACAGACTCTAACCTCGCAAGGTGTTCGTCGAAATTTCGAGCAAATACGACGACGTCGTCGAGGTAGACGAGGCAGGTGTGCCATTTCAGGCCGGCTAGCACTTTGTCCATCACTCTTTGGAATGTTGCTGGTGCCGTGCACAGTCCAAATGACATCACCTTAAACTCATGCAGTCCGTCCGGTGTTATAAACGCCGTCTTTTCACGGTCCCTATCGTCCACCTCAATCTGCCAGTACCCGGTTGTCAGGTCCATCGAAGAGAAGTATTTCGCGTGGCAAAGGTGGTCGAGGGCGTCGTCTATTCGTGGGAGTGGGTATACGTGTTTTTTGTGATTTTGTTCAGTCGTCGGTAGTTGACACAGAAGCTCAGAGTACCGTCTTTTTTCTTCACTAGCACAACTGGAGCAGCCCAGGGACTTTTGGACGGTTGTATGATATCGTCACCGAGCATGTCTTCAACCGACGTGTGGGTTCGCCACACGCCGGTCTTCCTTGGCGTTTGGTGTTGCACTGTAGGTAGGCGGGCGGGCGACAAAGAACGGTAGTACGACGGCTCCTGACGGCGAGGTACGGGCGGCCGAGGGATGCGAACCGCAGCAGTGTAGGCCATAGCCTGTGGCTCACGGGGTGGTTCCGGCAGCGTAGGAGTCCCCAGTGACTGTTGCACAGTTTCGCGGATCACGTCGTGCAGCAAAGTGACTTGGGGTTGCGGCATCGTTGGGAACAGTTTCCGCAGCTCCTCCTTTACTATTGCGCGGATGGTCTCGTGCAGCATATCCGTCGGAATCCGCGTCCCGTCAACGTAGTTCGCATTGGCCGTACCAACAGGAGGGCGGTTATACTGGTTAGCACGCAATTTGAGGGCCTTCTCAATTGTGCTGGCCTCGGACACGAATTCGGCGACGGTTTCCGGCGGATTTCGGACAAGCCCTGAAAACAGTTCTTCCTTCACGCTACGCATTAAGAAGCGTAACTTCTTTTCTTCCGCCATTGCAGGGTCAGCTTGCCTGAAGAGCCTTTTCATCTCTTCGACGAACACAACACCACCTTCGTTAGGGTGTTGCATGCGCGTCTGCAGCAGGACCTCGGCCCGCTCCTTCCGCACAACCGTGGTGAAGGTCGCTAAAAGTTGTGTCCTAAATTCCTGCCAGGACTCTAGGGAGCTCTGATGGTTTTCGAACCAGGTCCGAGCGTAGTCTTCAAGGTAGAAGAACACTTGCCTCAGTGTCTCCTCGTCGTCCCAGCGATTAAACAGCCTGACCCGTTCGACTTGCTCGGAATCTTCGGGATCCTCCGAGGGTGACCGATGAAATGTGGGCGGCTCCCTGGGTTGCTGAAGAACTACGGGAGGATTGGTAGTGCTGGTCATGGTGACAGCATTGTTCATAGTAGCGGCCACGACGTCTTCTTGCTTCGCCTTCTCTGGAAGCAGTCCAAATTCCGGCTGAAGGCCTTGCTGTCGGCGGCTGGCACGAGTTGGGCTCGCCTGGCGGCTTGCCGGGGGTTTAGGGTTCATGTACCCCGCACCTCCACCAGATGTCACGGAGCCAAGGACGATGCAGTGTTCTTTCGGTAAACAAGGTTTATTGGAGCGAACTTGTGCTCCGCAGAAACTCAAAGAAGATACAAGCAGCGAAGAAGCAGCCAACACAGCCACGAGCACGGGCGGTTGGCGGGTTTCCTTCTACTGGCCGCCGTCACAAGCGGACTCGTCCCTCTCCCAATCTCCGCTGCGCTCCAGTGACCGAGACGCCGCCAGCGTTCGCTGAGACACGAGTCAGCGTGTCGCCCCGCAGCGTACCAGGCACTGGCAGCAAAACACACAATAAAACACTCCAGATGGCATGGTTCGCGGCAATATCACCCCATCGGTTGTTCTTACTTGCACGCTCGTAGATCGCCAACCACTCGTCGATGTCGACATCAGCAATCCCACAAAACATGCCTGGGTGTCTTGGCTGGGCAACGACAACCATTGACGTTGGCCACCGTTGCGGTGGGAACTATCTCTTCTGTCATTGTGGAAAAAGCCGGGTGGTAGCCGCTGCGGAGCTCTGTTGTATCGAGTTTGTAACCCGCCGCTCCACCATAAATGTGACGGAGATGATAGTAGGCAAAACAAAAGGAAAATGTATTTACGTAATATAATACAGAGAGAAGCCGAGATGGCAGAACAACAACCACATGAGCGCTTCTCTGATCATCATCTTCATCCCCTTGCTGGCGCCTCCTCCAATTAACGGGAATGGCTTGTAACAATGCAAAGTGTAATTCCATCACTACCAAGAGCTGGCGAAGGTAGGCATCGAATCACCTGAGCTAATTCAGCCAATGTAACTTCAGTAAAGACTGACATTAGGGCTGGTTTTTGCCAGTTATATGAGATAAACAATGTCAAAGTACACACCAGGTCTTTACCAAGGAGATCTGTTGATTTTGTCATTTCATCTGACGACATAATTACATGGTCAATATTAATTGGTGATGGCAGCATTTTACAGTCTCATATATCTAAACAGTGCTTTCTTGTTTTTAGTTTCTGAAAGGAAATCGTAGTGTTTCCTATCGTAATCTTTTTTAGCATTAGCGACGGTGCGTTTAAATACAGCAACGTGAAATTTGTAATCATCCCAATTTTTTGGGAATGGTTGGAAAGAAGCTGCTTCCAAGCTGCCGGTCGTTGTCGGTGGTGTCGTGTACAGTCTGTATTCCACCAAGGACTATAAGAGGCTCTCTTGGCAAATTCAACCGTAAATTCGGATTTTTTGTCAATTTTTTATTACATCAGAAAGCTTCCTTGCTTTGGCATCGGTGTTCTTCAGAATGGAAAGCCAAATGAGTTTTTAGATCATTTTAAAATTTATTGTAGTTTACAAATACTCGGATCTGAGAGCATTATGCCATCATCGGGCAAGCAATTTCGCACATTATTGGAACGTGGTCACTGTTGGTGGTACAATCCAAGGCTGTCGAGGAAGAAGTAATACAACATAAATCCGAGACTGAGGGGAACGATCGCAAATAAATGTAGGGATTCTAGTATTGAGACAAGATGGATTGTTTTCTACCGACGAATCCCACAAGCGTTTCCCACATTGGTCAGTTCCAAAACCCCAACACGTGTGGTGGGAGTTATAATCTCCAACAGGAATATTGTCTTAACAGTATTACGTCAAAGCGGAATCCAAATATCGAGTGTTCTTTCTGTACACCCGCAGGAAAGTATAAACTTTCTAAAGAAAAAGGTAGGCAACCTGGTAAGGTTATATATAGGGCAATATCTTCACTTTCGGGAGACATGCTTCTAAGAAATCTTCTCCGTGAGACTAGTTCTATCTCTGATAAAGAATGCTAAACCTCCACATCCTCCGAAAACGGCGCCATGGTAGCTCAATGGTAAGAGCATCGCACGCGTAATGCGAAGACGTGGGGTCGTTCCCCACCTGCGGACAGTTGTTTTTTCATCCATTCCTATTAATTTATCATTTCTTAATTCAATTTATAAGTACAATTTCCCCTATGTTGCCCTTGGTGTCATTGATGTTGGCTTCTTATGATACGGTTAATAATAATCGGGGCCCCTCGGTTTCCTTTATTCTCGTTCATTACATAACGAGGGTCTCGAATCCGGCAACGTGCCTTCAGGTAGCATATGTGGGTTTATTGACCAGTTGCAATCACCCAAAAAGATCACGTACTCGTGACGCCTGCGGCGAAAAGGATGTTCCACATCCACCCCCAAGGCTTGTGAATGGTGGTGCTGGCTAACATTCCCAGGGTTAGTTATAGTAGTAAAACATAAATACCCCAGAAAGTGGATGGGCGAACGGCGCCATCGTAGCTCAATGGTAAGAGCATCGCACGCGTAATAGGAAGACGTGGGATCATTCCCTACCTGCGGCAAGTTGTTTTTCATCCACTTATTTTCCAATTATTTATAATTTCTTTAATTTACTTCGTAAGCACCAGTTTTTTTCCCTATGTTGTCCTTGGTATCGTTGTTTGTTGGCTTCTTATGATATTATTTCGTATCAGTATCCGCAGAGAGCAAACTCCCCTGGAAAATACATTTATATTACGTGAAAAATTTTGCTCTATTTTATAAATATGGAAGCGTATAAAATAGCAACCCAAGAGAAACCGAAGCATGTCTGTGGGACTTCTCTGTACGCGAAAAGCAGTGGCGCCAAGTATCGATCCCAATTTTTGGGGCTTTCTTGACACATTCGCCTAATCATCTGCTTCAACGTACCGTTAAAACATTCTACTAAGCCAGTTTGCCATTGGATGGTATGGAGTAGTGGGTAGCCGTTTAAAGGAAAGCAGCCGGCTTAGCTCTTTCATGAGTTGTGAGGTGAATTTTGACCCTCGGTCGGTAACTATTTCCCGTGGGATTATAACGCGGGAAAACATCGCAAGCAATGCCTGGGCAATTCTTTCCGGTTCAATGCTTGGTAAAGCAACTGCGTCTGGGTAACGCGTTGCGAAGTCCACCATGATAAGAACAAATCGGTTACCATTAGTGGAAGTAGGGGAAAGTGGTCCGATAATATCAACAGCGACTCGCTGGAAAGGAGTATTGATTATCGGCATGTTTCCAAGAGGTACACGTCCTACCAGGTGTTTTGGGATGGTCCTCTGACAAATTTCGCATGTATTCACGAACCGGGTGACATCTGCTTGGACGCCAGGCCAGTAGAATTCTTCTTAGACCCTGTCGGCCGTTCTCTTTGTCCCGTGATGACCAGAGAGGATCCCTTCATGCGCATTCTTCAGGACGGAACCCCGAAGATCTCTCGGAACAACAAGCTGTTCGATTTCTCTTTTGTCGCAGATTTATAACGCCGGAAGAGAATACCATTCAGTAGTATGAATGTAACAGTGGCAGATCGCGTGGTTTTGGTCTTGCCTTCCTCCGCGAAGCAACCACTGAGACTTCGATCTTCCTTCTGCAACTTTGCCAAAGCGTCGGGAATGACGTCTAGCGGGTTTACAAGGGCTACTGGCAGCCTTGTTGCAAGAGAATGTGGCGCAGCAACTGTAGTAGTATCTTGAACTGGGTTGGTTTTGTCCTTGTCGTGCGGCCCACCCTCAGTACTTTCTTGGCAATGTAGTGCGGTAGGGTCCATCTTCGCATCTGTGTCCCCAAGTAACTCGAAAGAGGGGCAAACACCGTTAACATTGCCCAGAACAACATCATACAATGGACGCTCCATGCATATGGCACGCACAGTGCCTTTAAAGAACGGACAGTCAACTTGGACTTCAGCTTCGGGAAGGTATTGTGCGGAACTATCTAATAAATAGACAGTGCACGTTTCCCCAGTAAACTTGTTTGCTGGCACAAGAGAGCGCCTTACTACGACAGTGTCGCAACCGGTATCTCTTAAAACAGTTACGGGTTGTCCTTCTAGACGACCTTTTACTGTCGGCATTCCTTCTGTTCGTAGTTTTGGCCCAACAGTGCTTTGCGCACCTGAACCAATCTTTTTAGAACTGCGGTCTTCAGTGTTTACAGCCTGTGTGCTCTGTTCTTGCCGCCCGTCTTCGTCGGTTGGTTGGCCGCGTTCAGAAAAAGAACACGAAGCCTCGTTGCGGTCCTTCGTGTTTTTGGTAAAGCCTTCCGATTCATGGTCAGGCTTTTTTTTTCCAACCGGTCGCAGCTTTCGATCCGCTAGTCCTAGACCAGCAGTCCGACGGCTTGTGTCCTCACTTGTTGCATATGAAGTAATGGGGCTTCGCTTGACCGCTTCATGGCTCATTAGCTTGCTTCCCACTCTTCACATACACCTTTATATTTCGACCTCTAGCCAGATTTGTCAGGCCTTGCTCTTCGAGATAGTGATCTGCTGTTTCTGCTAAACAGTCCAGACCTTTGCAACCTCGCTCCTTCAAAAGATGGCAAGCTTCTGATCTCATCGTCGCAAGAATTGTTCAGAGACAACCTTGTTTCTCAAAGCGTCATACGTCTTTTCAGTTTTGGCCAACTCTTGCCAGTGATCATAATACCCAAGCAACCTGCCTGCAAATTGGCGACCTGTTTCGCCATTGTCGGGCTTGGCCTCTCGAAACTGATTCGATAGCCCTCTTCCGTGAATCGAAACCTCTGGAGAAATGTTGCTTTAAGCTTAGCAAAATCAGTCACGTCTTCAGCGGACATGCGCCCGACGACGGTGAGTGCCTCCCCCGTTAAACACAAACTCAAAGATAGGGCCCACTTGTCGCTAGGCCACCCTTGGTCTCTGGCCACTCGCTCGACCCTGTGAATGTATGCGTCAAGCTCATCCCGAGCTTCATTGAACGCTGGAACCAACTTGTGCGGGCTTCGGAAGCCCTTATTACTCGTTCCCGATCACTTGAGTCGGCTGTGACTGCTTGACTTGGCCGTTGCAATTCTTGCACGCGAAGCCGTAGTTCCAACAACTGGCGTTCTCCAACTTGCCGCTCCAACACTCGTGCATGGTCCTCTTTTGGCAGCCTCACGATCTTGTGAACGGCTGTTCTCTTTCTTTGCTACGCTCCTCATCCATCCACTGCTGGAGTGCCTTGCCCTTGAGTCCCAACTCTTTACCGAGACCTATCAGTTTTTCGGCATCCATCCTCAACCACCGCACGCGAACAAAGTGAGCTCTCAAAGGTGTTACGAGAGTTTAGTCCTGTCGCGCACGCCAGATAATGTAAAGGAATAACGTGGACCGTCACGTTCGTTGACGTGTGGTGCGGTGAGGAAAGACTCGAAGGCGATACTGGGACGGGTTGCACAGACAGACATATAATTAACACTATTATGTACATAGACACAAGTAAGATTCTCTAACACAGATTATCTGCTAGTGATGAAGCCCTACGCGGCAGAATACAGTTTCAGTCACTCGCCCACTAACGCGCAAAGTCCGGGCGTCGTGGTATACGGCCCCTCAGTGATCGCTCACGTGTGGTCGTAACCTTCCTTGACACGCCGAATGCATCGGAGGCGGCTTGGGTAGGCAGTGGCGGTGACGCGGCGAGAGCCGCTTGGTTGGTGGCTCAAGATTCTGACGCCGGAACTGGGAACGCACCAGACTCCCGACAGCACAGGAACTGCCAGATCTCAGGAACCGGCCAGGCACGGGACACGGGCATGACCTCGGTTCGGTGGCTTGCGACCCGTCACGAGGCTGCCCAGCGATACACCCGGGTAGCCCTCTCGGGACTGCTTCCACGAGCCTCGCTCGGCCCTCGTTCGATAGGCACTCGTGGCCGCAGCTGCCCGTTCCCTCGTGTCTTCTTCTTCCTTTTTTTTATGCCACCAACCCTCGTGCTCTCTTAGTTACCGCGTCGTGACGCGTATGTAGCTGCCATCGTCGTCGTCTTTCACCACATTATGCACAAAGAGTTTCCGTAATAGTCAATAATCGAAAGTAGCAGACGAGTTAACCGCATCCCATGAGTGTGAGACAAAAGAAGAAATATTGAGTGGCAGCAGAAAGCATTGGTTGCAGATACCGAAGTATAAAAGCCCATAACGCAACTGGCGATGACATAAGCTCAAAAGCAGCGTAATTTTGGAAATTTTATGACGCCTGAAGGCATTCCTGGGTTCTTTATGATGTATCGCACTTCCCTTATGATCTAGGTTCAAGGTAACTTGAAATTACCGCTTCCCTTTCCCTATGAACACTACATACCGATAGTGCCCTACTCATATGCCTATTCCTATTTATGTTTGGTTCGTGTGAAAGGGTATTCATAGACAGCACAACTCCCCAAACTAGAATTCTTGGGCGAAGAAATTGTCAATCGCCTTTGATTTATTATAAAGTTTGCGTAAAAAATTCGTTATACTGAAACTTGCTAAGCAACGGAAGAGCTATCTTGTGATAAAGCTACGTTTTTTTTTCTTTTTGGCGGCTAGTTTATGCGAAGTAATGACAATGTAGCGCAGGTCGCTTCGAGAGTTTCCAGGAGATTCCTGTCATTTTTCTTCGTGCATTGTTGCTCGCAGGGAGAAACTGAAAAAAGAAAGAAGGAACATCAGAAAAAGGCCGTGCAGTAAAGTACCGTTTAGCTGCACAAGTTTCCTCTACACTTTCTAAATTAGTTCGCTCACTCTGCTGAGTTAGCGAAAAGAGTTGATTGCATTTGTGTGTCATTCAGAATTGATTCAAAACTTCGCCCGGAAACGCAAAGTTGCAGGCGAGCCCAGACGGAAATTTTGGCGGCAGCCATTACTCATAAGCTTAGGAAATGTCAAAGTGGCCCCCTAGTTCACTGGATACGGAAGAGAACATTTCTGTCGTCGCTTAGGACACACAACCGAAAGATTAAACGTTTTTGTGCGTGGTCGCTAAATGCTTGCGGAAGCTGTCCGCATTTAGGGAGTATCAATTAAGGGTCGCGCTGCAACTTGAAACTCATGAGAAAATAGTTTATTTTAGCACGCTCAGCCAAACTTATCTCCTCTGAGCTCGACGGTTTGTAATGCCCTGGCTCTTTATAGGATATACTGTTAACTGCTCTAAAGTCCAGCGATTGGACTGGACTGGAAAAACTTTATTCAGCTATCTAACGACAGAATAATGTACCAATAAAATACATTTCTCAGTCGGTTTCTTTCAGTGATGCGAAAAATAATGAAATTTTGGTGTTAAAATACCTGCGAACAGCAATTGGTGCTGCGTAAAGGCGCGACAAGAGGAGAGAGAGAAATAGAACAGAGGAAAGGCAGGGAGGTTAACAAGACGCACGTCCGGTTTGCTACCCTGCACTGCGGAGAAGGGTATAGGGATGAAAAGAGAGAAAGGAAATAGAGAGGGCACAGTTTCGCGCACATTTGAAACTTCGCACGAAGTCGGCGCGACAAAATGGCTTTAAAATGGTAAGCGTTAAATCATTTGTTTTTTATTTACATCATACTGCAGGCCGTGTGGCAGGAGGGGCCAGGTAACACATAAAAATACGCGTACAAAAGGCGAATTGCAAAATGTAAGGAAAGGAAAGGAAGCAAAATGGCACAAACAGTAATGCTACCTAAGAAATACTAATAATATGAGTTTGAATTGATTCAGAGGAGTTCAGGTGTTGGGAAGGGATGAGGTTCCATTCCTCTATAGTTGGAGGAAAGAAAGAAAACTTCAAGAGGTTTGTCCTGGCAACATAAGGGGAGAGAGCGAGGGGGTGGGAATGACGGGTTTCCTGGATGCAGAAAGAGTTATGTATAGACTAGGATCGAAAGAAAAATTGCGGTTTATGAAGGAGTAAAGGAACTTCAGGTGTACTATTTTCCCCCCGTTTAATGGGGTGAAAACCGTTACTGCGCAATAATTCAGTTATTGGCTCTTCTCGGCCGTGTTTGGAAAAAATAAAGCGTATGGGTCTTCTCTGTATCCTTTCAAGAGCGTTAATGCTGATTTTGGTAGACGGGTCACAAATCAATTTCCAATTCGTCACAATCAAATATCCA